>NW_027077978.1:0-270534 GCF_963930625.1 Muntiacus reevesi | reverse complement strand
ATAAATTTCAGAAATCCTGAAATAATGTAGTTGAAAGAGACACACCTTGCCATCCACAGGGTGGACACATTACACAGGAACGATCAGCAAACATAATACAAGATCATATGATGTATTACAAAGTCTAAAAAGTTATTTTTTTGAAAAATAACCATTGTTTCGGATTAACTTTAATCCAATGTAGTAAGTTCCAATGTTTCCAAGTGTCTTCATTCACACATCAGTATTTTAAGACAAAATAAACAGAGCATGGTTTTCTGTTAGTACTATAAAGCTGCTGCTGCTTCTTTTTTTTCAAAAAGTTTCTTGAAAGGAGATACATAAATAACTTCAGTATAAGGGCATAACTGCTATGATACCATACACTAAATCCTGAAGAAATATGTGGATGGCTTTGCAAGGATGTCTGTAAAAACACTCACTGAGCAGTAATCAATTCATGGTTGAATTCAGACATATCTTAAATACTAATATTCATGATGTATATTCATGACCTCATTCCTAAGAGGCCAACCTGGTATTCCATTGCAGAAACTTAAGGATCTGCCTTATAGTGTTACTCTGAGAGACATTCCACATTTCAGCATTTCCATCCATGGAGATAGATCTAAAGGTATGTTAAAATGTTTCACCAAAATGAAGTTTCAATTTGCTCAAGTAGTTTATAAAAATAAAAAACTTGAAAAAGGGACTCAGAATTCTGCACAAGAGACATTCAGATAGGTGTGCTAGGAAGAATTCTCTACAAAATATACTTCTGAAGCAGATAAACCATTAGTCTTGCTGGGGAATTTAAATTTTGTATCTTTAAACTTTTAAAACCACGTGTCATGAACAATAATTTTAGATACATTATGCTGATCAGTGTTAAAATATCAAGCTACGCTTTTTTAACCTAGTAGGTAATTGATTCACAGCTGTTTTCATGGTTTGCAGTGAGAAAAAAAAATGCTTCTTTATAGTCTATAGAAAAAAATATTTCTTTATGAAGGATCTGAGATCGGTATCTTGGAGATCTGTCATTGCTACTGCCACAGAAATAGGCAACACAGTAGAAAAGATTTATGCATAGAAGAGAAAGAGAGAGAGAAAAAGAAAGAAAGGTTCAAATGAGTAAAAGGCTAAACTGCTTTGATAGTGAATAAAAAGGCAAAAGAGGAGCAGCTCAATAGTTCAGTAATACACAGAAGCTTGAAGAATAAGAGAGACCTCAAAATGCATGGAAAAAGAAATAGAAGAGAATAATAAATGAATAAGGAATAAGAGTAGTAAGCAGACAGGAAGAAGAGGGTCAGAAACCCAGATGGTAAAATGGCCAAGGCGCAGAAAAAACACGTAGCAAGAAGGATTTTTTTAAAAGAGAAGGAGGTAACAGTTTTGTTGATGACCTCCAGTTCTATTAAATTCAGTGAGAGGAAAATCTGCCTAACTGGAAATTAAAACAGTTAAAGTTTTGACTGCAATTATTTTGATTTAAGAACATATTTTCCCAGTGAACACTGAATATTTTATAACTTTTCATGGAGGTTATCACAGCTTTGCAATGCTATACAGCAAACCAATTTCAGGGCTTGAGTGTCGTGGACATCTTCTGTTAGTGCAATGACTACTTTTTCAAATAAAGCAATTTAATTCCAGAAGGGCACCCGACAGTCTGTAGCTCAGCTTATGGCAAAACCAGAAATAGAATCAGGTACTAATCTTCACTTCGGGACTCTTCTCATTAGGTCACCCCAAATTTCTTGACGATCTATCACTGCAGCACTTAAGTGATGACAAGATCTGAGGGGGTTGGGGATGATGACTATGCTTTGTTTTAATCCTTAAGATAAATTTGGCAGCTGTGAGGCTAGTTTCTGTGAATTACATAGAATGCTCAGCCTCACTATAGTGATGGTAAAGTTGGTCTCTCATTTTTAAGCTTAAAAATAACTAAGGACTAACTACTTAGTCAACTGTGGTTTTATAATCATTTTCTTTATATGATTTGCTGGATGAATTAAAAACATCTGGACTGAAAATATCAATGTTAACTTTTGCAAGAAAGAGTTTACAGATTACTGCTTAACTTAAAAAATACACTTCTAAGTAAGTGAAGTGTCTAACCCAAAGTTTACAGGAAGAAACATGGAATAAAAATGGATAAACTACAATTTAAAGTCACAGTCTTGATACCTTCATATTAGATGCCTCAGTTTCCAGTTTTGTAAGATGATTGAAATTATCTTCTAGCTCTTGTCAAAGATTTGAGTTCTCCATCTTCAGGGCCTCAACTTGCTTTAACAACTGATCATAGGAAGCTGCAGCCATCCTTGGCTACCCCTGGACCTATAAGGTTAAAAAGGATTTTGAAATTCACTACTGAAAAAATAGAGTGGCTGCTTGTTACAAAGAAAGGGATAAAGAAATAAAACCTCAGAGACATTTAACAAGAACTGTGTTAATGTAGCAGTTTCAGTACCAAAACAACACTGTGCGAGTGGCAGGGCCTTTCTGAGAAGCCGAAATACCGGGGTTTAATGAAAGACAAATAAGAGTTAACATAGAAGAGAACGTCAGTAGTGTTTGAAAAACACCTGCCTTTTCACAGGTGGGTAAGATTTCTATCAGGTTAGAATTTTTTTGAGGTTTCAGAGATATTTTAAATGGTCTTACAGACAAGATTTGGGAAATGCAGTTATTGATAAGAAATATATTTATATTGGTCATATTAATTTATTTCTGGATTTTGCCCAACAGTCACATAATTTTATAGCCCAAATGGATTAATGAGATTAGGTATTGCAGTCTACCACTTTTCATTTGATAAAAGGCTAGTCTTAAACATTATCCATGGGGAAATATGAAGTTCCAAAAAGGCCTCATTAAAAAGGCGGTCATTAAACAAAACAGACACAAGGGAGAGGATTGGATTGAGACTTCAACTCTTTTGGAAAGAAAGATGATAAAAACTGCTAATATAAATTATATTACATTTATCCAAAAGGATGAATACAATAGGCCATGTTATGGCATACGTATCACAGGACCCACTGTGCTCACATTGAGGCTGAAAGACACTTGAAGAAAACAGATGATTTTAGGAGTAGAGACTGTCAAAGAGAAACGAAGCACAGCCTTGCTATTAATTACATTACCATGAAAGAAAAGGGGAGAAAAGAAAGATACAGATGATAGTCAGGTAATAAGAGGTCCTTGGCCTGAAGAATTAGAGAATGTTAGAAATTATGTTCAGACTACCGAAGTTCCAAAGACCCAGATCCTCTTTGTAGTTTAATTTCTATGGAATAAAATTCTACCTATCTCTTAAGAGTTAAAAAGTATAACAGAGTCTGTACTCAAGCAATACTTAATAGATCTGGACATAAAAAAAATGTTTCTGCAGTAAAAATCCACTATACGAAATAAGGCAGACAAATTACAACACTGGCTAGTCATGACAATATTGTAGTTCAGCAACTGGAAGGGATACCCTAACAAGGGAAATCAAGTGACACAGGTCTCCGTCTGTTCTCCAACAGCTAGGGACAATAAATCTGGAAGGAAACAAGAGTCCTGGGTGGTGGGGATCACCCTCAAAAACCTTCATGACTGAAAAGAGTGAGCGCTAGACTAGTATTTGGGGATCCGGGTCTCAGTTTCAGTCTTGGTCGTGCCTTCACCTTTGCCCCTGAATTTTAACTCATTTCACCATTCGTAAAATGGACATTTACTACCTTTTCTAATATAATTTACAGGGATATTGTTAGAATTGAGAAACAAAAGGATGGTCTAAAAATAAAAGTCCTGTGTAAGTTATATCATGAAAATACACTTACTATGTAACTTCCTTAGTAAGACCTAAAGTTAATCTACTGTTAAAAGCCTTAGTCCTCTGACCAATCGACAAGAGGTGAAGAAGTAATTCACTCTTTTGAAAAAGGACTGAGAAGGTACATGAGAAACAAAGGAGAAATTCATAGGTGGGATCACTTATCTGTTTTGTGTGCATGCATGCTCAGTTGGGTTTGACTCTTTGCAACTCCATGGACTGCAGCCGATCAGGCTCCTCTGTCCATGGGATGATCCAGGCAAAAATACTGGTGTGGGTTGTCATTTCCTCCTCCAGGGCATCTTCCTGACCCAGGGATTGAACCCCAGTCTCCTGTGCTGGCAAGCGGTTTCTCTACTACTGAGCCACCTGGGAAGCCCTATCTATTTTATACCATACCACTAAGAAGCAGCTCTACCTACAAAGAGGCAGTACATTAAAAATCATGTGACAAAGGTGGGAATCTGACAGCATTTAGTAACGTAAGACCTAAAATTCCTCACTCCAAATAAAATCCTAACAGGCAATTTTCCACTAAAATAGTATAAATAAGAGAAAAAGTAATAATACAGGGAAAGAGAAAATTACTGGAATTATGTTTAGACACAGAGGCTATAACCACATACAATCACAAAAAGAGCCAGATGGACAAAATGAGCAAGAGACTACTAAAAGTGCTTTTTACTGGAACAAAAAAGAATTCAACCCTTTAGGTGGACAATTAAAACATACCATTATTTTTTTTCTCTCTCCCTCCAGAATCAAAACATTTAAGTCATTTCTGCTTTAGAAAACAGGATGTTCTCATATAATTTTATGAGAAAAATAAGATGTTTCGAGGTAATACTTTGCCTTATGTCCTTTTAATATGTTGCCGCCATACCTAAGTCAAAATTGCTTAATGCAAAATTTAAAAAATCATAAATTTGTTTTAGAAAGCCTTTTAAACAATCACAAGAATTTCATACCAAATATATCGTAAATGCAACTCACCCAGCATCATTTTAAAAAAAAAAACAAACTCAAAATTTATCTGATGAAATGGGAAAAATCTCTGAATCTTTAAAACATGCTTCTCAGTAAGCGAAAGGGTTAGCTGCTCAGTCCTGTCCAACTCTTTGAGCGCCATGGATTGGAGCACGCCAGGCTCCTCTGTCGACGGAATTCTCTAGGCAAGCATACTGGAGAAGGGAGTCAATCTCTTTTTCAATGGATGTTCCTGATCCAGGGACAGAACTCAGGTCTCCAGCATTGGATTCTTTCTGAGTCACCAGGGAGACAGGGTGTGCACTAAAAGGATTCTCACCCCTTAAGAGCAGGGTAGGGGAGAAGAGAGTTTTATAAAAGGACTGTTATCTAGACTTTTATCCAAATGGTCACTAGAAACAAATCTACAAGGACCCTAAGATATTAACGCAAGGAGGCAGAAAAGTTTAGGTAGGTAAGGGATACACAATTAGAATTAAATCTGAAAGATTCTTTATTATAAATTAAGAAGTTTGGGATTTTAAAAAAATTAGTTAAACTGCTTTTATTCTTTTGGTTTAATGAATTTTAAAAAAGATGTATTTGTCAGTACTATCAGATGGTAATGAAAAAAAAAAAAGAAAATATCAATACAAAAAGAAACCAAAAGAATCATAGAAGACTACTTTGCTCAAGTCTATGTAAGCAAACTTGAAAACCAAATGAAATAGATAATTTACTAGAAAGTGTACTTTTGATACAAACTACTTTGATAAAAACTAACCGCAAGAGATGGAAAATCTAAAATTTACAACAAAAGTCACTGTTGTAAAACTGATAGAGCTACATAGAAGAAAAATATTATCATGCCGAAGGTGATGAAAAGACGCCTTAAAAACTCAATGCCCATTCTTATTGAAAATACTGGATATAAAAGCACACTTTTTAAACACAATATATTTCAGACCCACAATAAGCCAGCACCACCCGATGAGGAAATACTAGATATACTATATTACTATAGTCAGGGAAAGCCCCATTTTTACCACTGTTACTCATTTTTATCAGTCAACACAGAGAATGAAATTAGAAAGGAATACTACTGGTAGGGGTACAATTAAATAACTAGAATATCCAAAAGAACCAACTAAATATTACTACAACAAGATAATCTAGTAGTTTAGTCAAGTACAAAACATAAAGAAATCTTTCCTTTGTATGTACAAAGAGAAACCAGATAAACGATAAAATGAAAGAAAAGATCTTATCTATAATTTTAAAAAAACAGGCATAAACTGAATAAAGAGTTCAAAACATGTATGAGAAAAACTATAGAACACTTCTGAGAGACACAAAGGTAGATTTCAACAAATGGAAAGACATATCTTGTTTCTGTACTAAAGATTCAGTAGCATAATGATGTTCTTTCTCCCTGAGTTAATTTTACATGGTCCCCAAATAAATACTATATAAATTTTTTTTTATTTTGTTTGCTACAGCTAGACAACTGGAAAGAAAAAACAAGCAAAAAAAAAAGGGAAAATATGAAGGGAAGAGCAAGAGTATTCCTATGACATATTAAATAATTGCTGCAAAGCCATTATAAGTAAAAGAGTACGAAGTCAAATGTACTGTATCAGTAAGCTAATTTCTTAGCTCTTATCATTATACTATGGATATATAAGATGTTAACATTAGGAGAAACTAACTGAAGGGTACATAGGAACTCTCTTATTTTTCTCTTTTATAAGTACAAAGTCATTTAAAAATAAAAAGACTTTAAAAAGCTATGATACTGGCAGATCAACCAGGGAACACATTTTTTTAAATTCCAGAAGTATATGAAAAGTTAGTCATAGTAAATGTAGCATCTCAAAGACATGTAAGAAGATGAACTTGAAATAAGCGGCAAGCATATGACCCAGCAATCCCACTTCTGGGCATACACACCGAGGAAACCAGATCTGAAAGAGACACGTGCACCCCAATGTTCATCGCAGCACTGTTTATAATAGCCAGGACATGGAAGCAACCTAGATGCCCATCAGCAGACGAACGGATAAGGAAGCTGTGGTCCATATACACCATGGAATATTACTCAGCCATTAAAAAGAATTCATTTCAATCAGTTCTAATGAGATGGATGAAATTGGAGCCCATTATACAGAATGAAGTAAGACAGAGAGATAAAGAACATTACAGCATACTAACACATATATATGGAATTTAGAAAGATGGTAATGATAACCCTATACGCAAAACAGAAAAAGAGACACAGATGTACAGAACAGACTTTTGGACTCTGTGGGAGAAGGCGAGGGTGGGATGTTTCGAGAGAACAGCATCGACACATGTATATTATCTATGGTGAAAGAGATCACCAGCCCAGGTTGCATGCATGAGACAAGTGCTCGGGGCTGGTGCACTGGGAAGACCCAGAGGGATCGGGTGGAGAGGGAGGTGGGAGGGGGGATCGAGATGGGGAACACATGTGTATCCATGGCTGATTCATGTCAATGTATGACAAAACCCACTACAATACTGTAAAGTAATTAGCCTCCAACTAATAAAAATAAATGAAAAATAAATAAATAAATAAGTGGCAAGGGCAGCCATGAGGAAGCAGAAGACGGCACCTATCTCTCAAACTGCACATTAGGGTAAGTTATAGAAGAAACAGGGGTTCAAGTGCTAACAACATCACATGGCATTTAAATTACAGAAGAGAGTTGTGTTTGTAATTAAAAATACTTAAATGGAACATACCCTCTTCCAAGGAGGCTATTATAGAGCAACGAACATTTTAATTTCAACTTATTTGTGAAAGGGTAAGGCACATGGAAGGCTTGTTGGACCTCTGAAATGATTATGTCTATTACTACAATAGGGTTAATAAATCAAGTTCTTAGGTTATATCAAACAAATGGGACAGGTTTTTACTGGGAAAAAAGCATAACTACTTTTAATTAAACAGGATACATCCATGAAGTGGAATATTACACTGGCATTAAAAATGAGGTTGATGTATAAACAAACAAAAAGAAGAGAGAAAACAAGAGAGTACAGATCACTACGTCTCATACTGTTCATCCTGTTTTAGTAAAAAATAAAAGGGTTGTAAAAAGATAAAAATGTCATTGAGAAAAAGTACACTGACTGCCTCTGGAAAGGTCTCAGCTCTGCTGAGAAGATGCCTTCCTTTTCATTGTATACGTTTTTGTAAAGTTTGAAGATCAGAGCAAAAGGTTAGTTTCTTTAAAAGATTGAATATTAGAGACAGACAAGATCCCAAATATATAAAGTGAACACAGTTTAAAGGTGGGGGGAATTGACTCAAGAAAGAAATAGATAATCTTAATAGTTCTACAACTACTGAAAGCTAGAGGAGTTTAAATGTTTCCCCTTTCCTCTGTCCAACACACACAAAAATACCAGATTCAAATGGCTTTATAAACACCTTCTACCAAACATTTGAGAAATGCATCATTCCAACCTTAACAAAATTAAATTATGTCATAGAAGATAATTAGATACAATTGTATTATGTAATTCATGTGGCATTAAGTGAAAATGCAGAATTATCAAATTATTAATACACAAATATTTATAACTAGATAACATATATTATAAATATTTTGTTAAATTATATAAATTATGATAGTTGTATAATTTATATAATCTAATAATTATATAAACTTATTAAATTACAGTGATCATAATAATTATGAATTAAAGTTAAATACATACTGTATTTGTAATATGATACTATCTAGCCAACTAGCCTTGTCTTTTTTTAAATGAACTATGTATGTGCACAGAGAAGACTGAAAGATCACTAAAATGTCAAGGGTCTTCCCTGGGTGTAGAAATGATAAAAATCATGATTTTTCTAAATTTTATAACACTTCTACCAACTAACACACATTATTTCTGTATTTTTTCCTCCAAAAGTTAAGTACCTCTAGTTTGGACACAATTTGAAATCATCACATTTGAAGGAGAAGAAAAGTAAGGGAGCCAAAGGCAGATTCAGGTACATATATAAATTGTGGGGGAGCCTTTCTTAATACAAATTAATTCAAAATTGCTAGTGCTACTGCAAAAGGGCACAGGAACTCCAATTAAAGATTACTATTCACATACATAGAAAACTGACGCTCAAAGAAATTTCAAGGTTAATTCAGGTCCACCCACAGTGAAGTGGCAAGCCAGTGTTGGTCAAATCCTCATGAGCAGATCATGCTAGACCACCTACCTAGATATACGTACAGTAGGTGCTCTGTATCCTTGGGTTCTCCATTCAACCACTGTGGATTCAACCAGCCACGGGTCAAAAATATACAGAAAAGATCTGGGGAAAGTTCCAAAAGACAAAACTTGCATTTGCCAAGCAGCCTGGCAACTACTTACATAGCACTTACAAGGTTATTATAACAAACCTAGAGACGACTTAAAGTATAATGGGAGGGATATATGTAGACTATATGTAAATACTATACTGTTTTATATTAATAAAAGGGACTTGAGCATCTCTGGGTTTTGATATCCTCCAACGTCTCAGAACCAACCACTCACAGTTACTAAACGATGACTGTGTTATCTCCCAGAGCAGCTTGTTTCTCCTTCAGAGTCTCATGATTCCTAAAAAGTTACGTGTTCAGTTTGCATTCCCACCAACAGTGTAAGAGGGTTCCCTTTCCTCCACACTCTCTCCAGCACTTACTGCCTGCAGACTCTTGGATAGCACCCATTCTGACTAGCGTGACATGGTACCTCATTGTGGTTTTGATTTGCATTTCTCTGATAATGAGTGATGTTGAGCATCTTTTCATGTGTCTGTTAGCCATCTGTATGTCTTCTTTGGAGAAATGTCTGTTTAGTTCTTTGGCCCATTTATTGATTGGGTCTTTTATTGTTCTGGAACTGAGCTGCAGGAGTTGCTTGTATGTTTTTGAGATTAATTCTTTGCGAGTTGCTTTGTTTGCTATTATTTTCTCTCATTCTGAAGGCTGTCTTTTCACTGTTGGTGGGAATGCAAACTAGTACAGCCACCGTGGAGAACAGTGTGGAGATTCCTTAAAAAACTGGAAATAGAACTGCCATACGACCGAGCAATCCCACTGCTAGGCATACACACCAAGGAAACCAGAATTGAAGGAGACATATGTACTCCAATGTTCATCGCAGCACTGTTTACAATAGCCAGGACATGGAAGCAACCTAGATGTCCATCGGCAGACGAACGGATAAGAAAGCTGTGGTACATATATACAGTGGAATGTTACTCAGCCATTAAAAAGAATGCATTTGAATCAGTTCTAATGAGGTGGATGAAACTGGAGCCTATTTATACAGAGTGAAGATAGAAAAACACCAATACAGTGTACTAACGCATATACATGGAATTTAGAAAGACGGTAACGATGACCCTATCTATATGCGAGACAGCCAAAGAGACACATGTGTGAAGAACAGACTTTTGGACTCTGGGGGAGAAGGCGAGGGTGGGATGATTTGAGAGAATAGCATTGAAACATGTATATTATCATATGTGAAACAGATCACCCGGACAGGCTTGATGCATGAGGCACGGTGCTCAGGGCTGGTGCACTGGGATGACCCAGAGGGATGGGATGGGGAGGGAGGTGGGAGGGGGGTTCAGGATGGGGGACACATGTACACCCATGACTGATTCATGTCAATGTGCTGCAAAACACACTACAACACTGTAAAGTAATTAGCTTCCAATTGAAATAAATTAATTAATTACCAAAAGAAGTTACGTGTTCAGTTATTATCATCCTAGCACCTAGCGCTGCTCAATAAACATTTATTGAGTGAATACATCTTTTAAATAATCAGAATAAGTGAAAACAAAAAATCTCAAACAGCTTAGGCAGTATCAATAAATTCTCTTGACCCACAACTTTTTATCAATGAGTAACCACAGCTTTCTCTGGAAGATATCTAGAACAAAATCTCTTTAAATGCAAGAGGCATTTCCACATTTTTATGTTCAGTTAGTTAAATAACTAAAACTAAAGATAAACAGTTTCGGGTTGTCTTATGGAGTATGGCTAATCTATCAGGCGTCACTATCAAGGTAATCCTTGAAGGTAGGCATATAAGTAAAGGTAAAAGAAATTTAAAAACTGGAATGACTCAAAAATTAACTCTGTCAGAGTTAATTCTGCTTCACTGCTCTTATATGATATTAAAGACGTCAAACATGTATGCCCTGGTGTTACGGTAGTGAATACGCTATATTACATGGTAAGAAGGACTTGGCAGATGTTAACTAAAGATATTAATTAGCAGACTTTAAAAAAAAGGAGACAAGATTCACTGTCACTCGTTTGGCACTTTCTCTGCATGCCATATGGTAGCCTGCAACCCTAAAGAAGGAACACACTCTAAAGAATGAGCTTACATGGGGAAGATGAGCCCCAGAGCACTGTGACCCTTGCCCTAAAGCTCAGAACAATGGCAAAGTTTGTTTTGGCTCTGTTTGGCTGACATTTATCCAATGCTGGCATTGAAAATATCTGCTTTAGTTAAGACCAGTATGGATGCAATAAAGAACCATGTAGTGACATGAGAAAAAAGATCTTCATAACCCACATAATCACGATGGTGTGATCACTCACCTAGAGCCAGACATCCTGGAGTCCGAAGTCAAATGGGCCTGAGGAAGTCTCACTATGAACAAAGCTAGTGGAGGTGATGGAATTCCAGTTGAGCTGTTCCAAATCCTAAGAGATGATGCTTGCTGTCAAAGTGCAGCACTCAGTATGCCAGCAAATTTGGAAAACTCAGCAGTGGCCACAGGACTGGAAAGGGTCAGTTTTCATTCCAACCCCAAAGAAAGGCAATGCCAAAGAATGCTCAAACGACCACACAATTGCACTCATCTCACACGCTAGTAAAGTAATGCTCAAAATTCTCCAAGCCAGGCTTCAGCAATAGGTGAACCGTGAACTTCCAGATGTTCAAGCTGGTTTTAGAAAAGGCAGAGGAACCAGAGATCAAATTGCCAACATCTGCTGGATCACCGAAAAAGCAAGAGAGTCCCAGAAAAACATCTATTTCTGCTTTGTTGACTTGCCAAAGCCTTTGACTGTGTGGATCACAACAAACAGGAAAATTCTGAAAGAGACGGGAATACCAGACCACCTGACCTGCCTGTTGAGAAACCTGTATGCAGGTCAGGAAGCAACAGTTAGAACTGGACATGGAAAAAACCAAAAAACAACAAACAAAAGAAGACCTGGAGCTGTCTGTGGCTCAGGTCGTGAGCTCCTAATAGCAAAATTCAGGTTTAAAGTGAAGAACGTAGGGAAAACGACTAGGTCATTTAGATACGACCTAAATTAAATCCCGTATGATTATACAGTGGAGGTGACAAATGGATTCGAGATGAGATCTGGTAGAGAAAGTGTCTAACAGATTCGTAAAACTGAAAGAGGTTCATATATGAGTTTACTGAAAGAGATTCATATGTTTTATATGAGTTTATATACGAGGTTCATCACTGGAAAGAGGTTCGTAACATTGTATAGGAGGCAGTGACCAAACTAGTCCAAGAAAAAGAAATGCAAGAAGCTTAAGTGATTGTCTGAGGAGACATTAGAAAGAGCTGAGGAAAGGAGAGAAGTGAAAGGCAAGGGAGAAAGGGAAAGATATACTCAACTGAGTGCAGAGATCCAGAGAATACCAAGAAGAGATAAGAAACCCTTCTTAAGTGAACAATGCAAAGAAAACAACACAATGGGAAAGACTAGAGATCTCTTCAAGAAAACTGGAGGCATCAAGGGAACATTTCATGCAAGGATGGACACCATAAAGGACAGAAATGGTACACACCTAATAGAAGGAGAAGATATCAAGAAGAGGTGGCACGAATACACAGAGAACAGTACACCAGTCACTGTGGTCACTCACCCAGAGCCAGACATCCTGGAGCGTGAAGTCAAGGGGGCCTTAGGAAACATTACTACCAACAAAGCTAGTGGAGGTGACGGAATCCCAGTTGAGCTATTTGAAATTCTAAAGGATGATGCTGTTAAAGTGTTGCACTCAATATGTCAACAAATTTGGAAAACTCAGTAGTGGCTACAAGACTGAAAAAGGTCACAGTTTTCATTTCAATCCCAAAGAAAGGTAATGTCAAAGAATGTTCAAACTACCATACAATGGCACTCATTTCACATGCTAACAAGGTTACGCTCAAAATCCTTCAAGCTAGGCTTCAAAAGAATGTGAACCTAGAACTTTCAGATGTACAAGCTAGGTTTTGAAAATGCAGAGGAACCAGGGAGCAAACTGCCAACATTTGTTCGATTATAGAGAAAGCAACAGAATTCCAGAAAAACGTCTGCTTCTGCTTCATTGACTGCGCTAAAGCCTTTGAATGTGTGGATCGTAACAAACTGTGGAAAATTCTTAAAGAAACACCAGTACCAGACCACCTTACCTGCCTCCTGAGAAACCTGTATGCAGGTCAAGAAGCAAGTTAGAATCGGACATTGAACAACTGACTGGGAAAGAGTTATAATAAAGCTGTATCTTGTCACCCTGCTTATTTAACTTCTACGCAGAGTACATCATGAGAAACACTGGGTTGGATGAAGCACAAGCTGGAATCAAGACTGCTGGGAGAAATATCAATAACCTCAGATATGAAGATGATATCACTCTAAGGGCAGAAAGTGAAGAGAAACTAACGAGCCTTTTGATAAGGGTTAAAGAAGAGCATGACAAAGTTGGCTTGAAACTCAGCATTCAGAAAACTAAGATCATGGCATCTGGTCCCATCACTTCATGGGAAATAGATGGGGAAACAGTGGAAACAGTGTCAGACCTTTATTTTTTGGGGCTCCAAAATCACTGTGGATGGTGACTGCAGCCATGGAATTAAAAGATGCTTGCTCCTTGGAAGAAATGCTATGACAAACCTCAACAACATACTAAAAAGCAGAGACATCACTTTGCCGACAAAGGTCCGTCGAGTCGAGGCTATGGTTTTTCCAGTGGTCATGTATGGATGTGAGAGTTGGACCATAAAGACTGAGTGTCAAAGAATTGAGAATTGTGGTGCTGGGGAAGGCTCTTAAGCGTCCTGGGACTGCAAGAAGATCAACCAATCCTAAAGGAAATCAACCCTGAATATTCACTGGAAGCACTGATGCTGAAGCTGAAGCGCCAATACTTTGGCCACCTGATGCGAAAAGCCAACTCACTGGAAAAGACCCTGATGCTAGGAAAGACTGAAGGCAAAAGGAGAAGGAGGTGGTAGAGGATGAGATGGCTAGGTAGTGTCACCGACTCAATGAACATAAATTTGAGCAAACCCCAGGAGGTAATGGAGGACAGAGGAGCCTGCCATGCTGCAGTTCTTGGTGTTGCAAAGAGTTGGACACAACTGAGCGACTGAACAACAACTACACCAGGCTCCTAGGATTAAAGAATAAAAATACAGTGGCACAGCAGGCTCAAAATTCAGACTGGCTTCTGTGAGCTGCACGGCACACAGCACGGTGTTTGGCAGCCCTGGCAAAGGTATATTTAAGCATGCATGGAGGCTAGAGAGGGCAAAACTTAAAAAGGAGTGATCATGGATAATTACTGAGAAAGAAAGATAAAGAGGGATGATCATGGACACATCTGGAGAAGGTTGCTCTTGAAGAAAAGGAAGGACAATTCCTTCTTTTCAGAGAAGAGTAAATAAAGAAATGATATCAGGATAGAAAAGATTATACCTCAGATGCTTGAGATTTTTCTCAGGAAAGGAAAAGATCAAGTTATTTGCTATAAACACTTTCATGAAGTAAGACCAAAAAAAACCCCTCACAATCGACATTATAGATCTGGAGGATAACAGAACACTAACTGGTATGAAAACAATCCAAAATCCTCACACAACTGTCTCTTGTATCCTTCAGGGATCAAGATAGTGATTAGGCCTGTTCAGAACTGGGCACTAGAAAGATAAATTGACATAAAGTTAAGTATTCTAAGGTATCAATGATGGGCTGGTAAAAACTGATGACCATGGGATCCTGGTGACTAGGGGAGGCAAATGAAAAGAGCAGTAGGCTAAAGAATTGAATGAATAGACACAAAGACGGGAGGGTTCCTAAAGACAGGAAGAGGGGAAGAAAGAGAGAGAGAAAACGGGTTCCATAAGTGTGGAAGAGTGCTTGTTTGTGGTCAGACAGGTCTTGACACAATGCCTCAGGCAATGAGCTACTGCCTAGGGCTGAGCACTACCCCGTCAGCTAAAAGCACAGAATTGAGAGACAAGTGCCTGTAAAAACACGCAGTCCTCGGGTGCAGGAAACAAACAGGCTTACCTGGTGGCGCTAGTGGTAAAGAACCCACCTGCCAACGCAGGAGACAGAAGAGATGTGGCTCTGATCCCTAGGTCGGGAAGGTCCTGTGGAGGAGGAAATGGCAACCTGCTCCAATATTCGTGCCTGGAGAAGTCCCATGGACAGAGGAGTCTGGCTGTCCTGTGGAGACTGCAAGGAGATGGACGTGACTGAAGCGACTTAGCATAGCACAGCAACAAACAAGTGAATGAATCTGCCCGTACAGGAATCAAACACTTAAAATATCTCCTCTCCTTTTAAAATGAACAATTCTATCTCCAAATTTAAGAAATTCATCAAGAGGCTAAAAGTCTACAATAAAGGTTAAGGCAGATGTGTGTCAGGAGGTAGAACAAAAAGTTAAATCTGTCAGGCCAATTGTAACCCACCTGTTAAAAGACTTTTAGCATAAATTTCCAATAAGGCAACAACAGTCTGTGCTTTAGAAACTCTGGAGAGCACCTAGCATGGCTTCAAAAAAAGGATATCACTCAATTTAATTTTAAAAGCTCCACCCATTGCAATCTCAGTGGATACACTACCATTTATACTCATAGCTTCATTTTTCACCATTCTGCTGCTCTTGACACATTATCCAATTACAGGAAAAAATTGGGAAAAATCAGACATGGCAACCTCCACTACCACATCCCTCCTTCAGTTTGCACTTTTTACACCATTAATTCTGACTACTCTTGCCCTAGTAATAAATGAAGAAGAAATGACACTGGCACAACCTAAATTTTGCAGAAAATATCAAGTACAAGAAAGATTGCCAAGTAGTACTAATAACAATTGAGAACCCAAGAAATTTGAGAAGTTTCAAGTTTAAAAAGCGTTTTCTCCATTTCAGTCCTTTCCAAATAAAACAAAGGGCTTGGACAACACAAGATTGTGAAGCTTCAACGGACGATTTAGCCTAACAGTGAATAAAAGAATCACTAAAATCGCTTATCCTTTCTTGGGCTATTACATTTCTTACCCTCACAAAGCCTTCTTTTAAAACCAGGACCACTTCTCAATTCTTTCCCTGGATCTAGTATACATATGTCCCTCCGTCCGCCCCGCCCCCTCCAAAAAAAGGTTAGAGACCAAAGACTCGCTGTAATCAGAAAAGGATTAATTTAGATGAAGAATCACTTGCCGTCACTGGCACCATTCCTCAAAACCATCAAAGTCTCCTGGGGGCTGGATCCCCCCGACAAGATGAACAAAATCCACTGGCGTCTGGATAGCAAGCTTTTCTCTGTAAGTCTATAAGCCTGGGAAAGCTTTCCAGACAGTTAAAAAGACTTCTCAAGGAAGCAAAAGGTCGAGACCAGGAAGATGGGGAGGTGACTAAAACAGGCAGACGACCCACCCACCTAACGCAAAGGAGGGACCGCTTGCAAGGGCTGACGCTTCAGCAGGAGGCAGGAAAGGTTGCGGAGGGCGGCCGGCGCTGCGACCCCCGGCCCCTGCGTGGGAATGGAGGGCACGCAAAGTCAGGGGCCAGCCGGAGGCCTGGAGCGGGGCGCGGAGAGGGGGCGGGACGTGGAGACAAAGCAGCGGTGGACTCCGGCTGAACACCACCAGGGTCTGAGCCACGGCGGGGCAAAGCCGAGAAAGCTTTGCCCCAAGAGGAGACACCGAAGCTTGCAGCTTCACCCACCTGCCAGACGCTCGCCCCGCGGACAGAAGCACGGACGCAGCCCGGGCGCTTCCTCTCCTGCCGGACACAGCCCCTGCCGCCGCCGGAGCTCCGGACCCGACAGCACAGGGCGGTAGCGAAGTAGGCAAAGCGGCGACCGCACTCGAGCAGACGGGGGTGTACGTAGGGGGCGCCGGGGGGCTCGGGAAGGCAGCTCTGTGCTTGACCTTCCTCACCGGTGGCCAACGGCGCTCCCTGGGAACAGCATCCCGCCTCGGCCCGCTGCAGCGGCCGGGCTTCCTGCGGCCACAACCCGCCCCCGCGCTACTCGGCCGCCGCCATCTTGTCGGAGGCGGGAAAGACCGCACTGCGCAGGCGCGCGCCGACGCTGCCGGCTCCCCGCCATAACGCGCAGGCGCGGGGGGCGCTCCCCACCCCACCCCCCACCCCCACCCGCCGAGGCCGTCTGCTCCCTCGCACGGGTGCTGCCAAGCTTAGTGGCCAGCCACAAACTGCACCGCAGCCGAGTTAATAGACCCTTCTGCGCACCTCACAGTCAGTCATTGTGTAAAACCCTATCTGTGTGCCAGGTCCCGGGACAGGCGCTGGTGAAAGATTAGTAAAACGCGGATTCAGCGCTAACTGCCACTGCTGCTAAATCGCTTCAGATGTGTCCGACTCTGTACCACCCCATAGATGGCAGGTCACCAGGCTCCCCGGTCCCTGGGATTCTCCAGGCAAGAACACTGGAGTGGGTTGCCATTTCCTTCTCCAATGCATGAAACTGAAAGTGAACTCGCTCAGCCCTGTCCGACTCTTAGCAACCCCATGCAATGCAGCCCACCAGGTTCCTCCGTCCATGGGATTTTCCAGATGAGAGTATTGGAGTGGGGTGCCATCACCTTCTCCGTCCAGTGCTAAAGGTGTTCCTAATCTAGTGAAAAAGGACGGGGATGAACGAGTGATTTCCACAATTCTTGTTTGTTACCTGCACGCCAGCTTCGCTCTCTTGCCCCTTTGATTTTAATAACTGAAAACATACCTCTTCCAGGAAGTCCTTACTCTCACACAATTTGGTTAGTTCTTTTCTAATACCTCGCCTTACCTCTTTAAGCTTTATTTCATTCATTGTAAATTCAACAAGTACTATTTGAGTTTCATTTATAGTCTAGATATGGTTCTAGGTTATAGCAATAAGAAATATAAACTCATGGGACTTCTATTTTAGGGGAGAGTATAAAACAAACAAACAAAAAAAACAAACTTCAAAAAATCAACGAAATAACATTTCATAGTGGTGAGGGATGGGAAGAGGAAAATACCACCAAAGTTAATGTTGGGTGAGGGGTGGTAATTAGCAATCTCTCTCCAGAGATGACACTTGATCTGAGGCCTGACTGACCACGGGGGCCAGAAGCTATGAGAATCATCCAGGCAGAGCGTTCTAGACAGAAGAACAGCAAATGCAGCACACCTCTCATTCTTGAGGTGGGAGTGAGACCAGCACATAAAGGACAGAAAGACTAGGTGATGTGGACACCTGGGGAGGATATGTGGGGGGGCGGGGCGGGGGACCGGGGCAGTTTAGGTGGGACATTGAGGCCATGGTAAGAAACTGGATTTTTACCCGATGGCAGCCCCTCCATCTTGCTGACACTGCCAGAACTCCTCCTCAAACACTTCTAGCTCCTGACTGCCTCGCTGGACATGCTGATTCCACTGTCTTGAAGACACTTGCTCTTGTTCTTTACACATCTAGCTTCTCATCTTTCAGGTTTCAGTTTAAATGTCACCTCAGAAAGGCCATCCTTCCTAAACTAAGTATCCCACCTGCCCTTTCATTAGTCTCCATCATTGCACCTGATCATTTCTTTATGGGCACTGAACATATTTTTCAATTATATATTCATTGCTTCTTCACCATTCAGTTCACTAAACTGAACTCCATCAGGGAGGGAAGATGTTTCACTTACTAGTGAATACTCCATGCCTAGCACCATGCCTGGCATGAATGATCACTCAATATGTGTTTGCTGTTTTTAGGAATGTCGAGTTTGTCAGCACTTAAGTAGTCAGTGGTATACTCCATTGTTTTACACTGGTTTTTAAAAATAAATGCAAGTCATTTCCTGTTTATATACCCTCTGCTAGACTATAAATAAGAACTTTGGCAGAGAGAGAGAGGAAGAGAATGAGATGAAGAGTAGGTGAGGGGTAGTGTGCAAAGATTGTATTTTGCATATATTTGCAGGGCTGGGAGGTGGAAGGCTTCGATTTAGTGAAGCACCTGTTACATGTGTCCTGCGTTTGGCTTAATGGTCACTACAGCCTTGCTAGGTAGTTATCCTTAGTTTGATACATAGCAAACTTGAGAGAGATTAAGTAACTTGCCTAAGGTCCTACATTAAGAGACAGTGCCAACCATAAAGTTCATGCCCTTCCCTTCGAGAGAAACTGGATTTTGAGATGGGTTTGTTTGGTGATTTGATTCTGTGTCATTAGCAGGCTTTTATTAGCCATTTCAGCCACTGTCATTTAAGAATCCCAATCATCCTGCTGTTCTTGTATAGGATCTCAACAAAGGGCCTGATGTGAAATTACTGAGATTTTTTTTTCTCTTATGCACTATGGCAGGGTTCATTTGACCATTCCCTCTTCATGTCTTTTTAAAATTTGTATTTCTTTTTATTAATAATGTGTACACATTTGATCAAAGGAAAAGAGGAGATACAGAAAAATGTGTGCATTTCCTAAATGCTAGCTGCATCCCCTTGGTTAGGCTTGTTATTTTATGACTCTTTCATCTAGGTCCCAAGTAATCCTTTAGACATCAAAGACAGTTCTCTGGCAAAGAGTGACAGCCTCATCACAACAATCACTTATCCCATTTGCTCATCAAAATTATACACCAACATTTCTCTCCAAACGGGATAGCAGGGGGAAACTACGAAAAAGGATAGGGCCGCTATCCTGTATCCAGGGCCATTCAGCCTTTATATGAAGGCATTCAGTTTTTTTAATATCATTAACTCATGATAGCATACACCTGTCAATCAAACCCAGTTAGTCCATAAGGAAACCAAATAGTAGGTGGGAATACATACTTAACAAGATTCTTCGATCTTCTACCCCCACTGTAGTAGGACTCCTTCTTGAAATAAATTCTGGAATCTAGGCAATGTCTTTGGTTTCTGTGGGATGCTCTCCTCATGGTTACCATCTGTTGTTGGTTGAATATTCTCGCACTCCTCAAAAGATATGTTGAATTCCTAACAAAAAGTACTCAACAATATGAACTTTTTCCCAATAGGATCATTGCCGATGTAATTAAGTTCAAATGAGGCCATACTGGAGTAGGTGGACCCCTAATCCAATAACTAGTGTCCTTCTAAGAAGTCAGCCAAATGGAGGAAGAGACACACGGGGAGAAGGCTGTTTGATGGCAAAGGCAAAGATTGGTGTCGTTCACCTGCAGCCAAGGAACACCAAAGACTGCTGGCCAGCCACCAAAATTGAGGAAGAGGCAAGTGAGGATTGCTCTACAGATTTCAGGGGAAACACAGTCGTGTCAAAAACTTGATATCAGATGTAGAGGCTCCAAAACTGTGAGACAATAAATACCCATTGTTTTAAGCTACCCAGTTCATGGCAATTTGTTACAGCGGCCTTAAAATCTAATACACCCCACTCTCTCCTAGTGTGTGTGTGTGTGTGTGTGTGTGTGTACGTGAAGTAAAGAAAAGAGACTGTCAGGGCTTGAAGAAGAGGAAAGAGATGGGGATGGGCTGCCCACTCCAGTATTTTTTCTGGCAAAACCCCATGGGCAAGGGAACGTGATGGGCAATAGCCCATGGGGGTACCAAAGAGTCTGAGATATCTGCTAAATGATGATTTAGCAGGCACACATGCATGCAAAATATCATTTAAGCCTGTGGCGCTGATATGCAGCTAGTGATGCATTACTGGAGTGGGTTGCAATGACCTCCTCCAAGGGATCTTTCAACCCAGGGATCAAACCCAGGTCTCTTGCATTACAGGCGGATTCTTTACCATCTGAGCCACCCAGGAAGCACTCAGTTCAGTTCAATTCAGTTGCTCAGTCATGTCCGAATCTTTGCTACCCCATGGACTGCAGCCCACCAGGTTCCTCCGTCCATGGGATTTTCCAGATGAGAGTATTGGAGTGGGGTGCCATCACCTTCTCCGTCCAGTGCTAAAGGTGTTCCTAATCTAGTGAAAAAGGACGGGGATGAACGAGTGATTTCCACAATTCTTGTTTGTTACCTGCACGCCAGCTTCGCTCTCTTGCCCCTTTGATTTTAATAACTGAAAACATACCTCTTCCAGGAAGTCCTTACTCTCACACAATTTGGTTAGTTCTTTTCTAATACCTCGCCTTACCTCTTTAAGCTTTATTTCATTCATTGTAAATTCAACAAGTACTATTTGAGTTTCATTTTTATTCTAGATATGTGTCTAGGTTATAGCAATAAGAAATATAAACTCATGGGACTTCTATTTTAGGGGAGAGTATAACACAAACAAACAAAAAAAACAAACTTCAAACAATCAACGAAATAACGTTTCATAGTGGTGAGGGATGGGAAGAGGAAAAAACCACCAAAAGTTAATGTTGGGTGAGGGGTGGTAATTAGCGATCTCTCTCCAGAGATGACACTTGATCTGAGGCCTTACTGACCACTGGGGCCAGAAGCTATGAGAATCATCCAGGCAGAGCGTTCTAGACAGAAGAACAGCAAATGCAGCAAACCTCTCATTCTTGAGGTGGGAGTGAGACCAGCACATAAAGGACAGAAAGACTAGGTGATGTGGACACCTGGGGAGGATATGTGGGGGGGTGCAGGGTGGGACAGGAGCAGTTTAGGGGGGACATTGAGGCCATGGTAAGAAACTGGATTTTTACCTCATGGCAGCCCCTCCATCTTGCTGACACTGCCAGAACTCCTCCTCAAACACTTCTAGCTCCTGACTGCCTCGCTGGACATGCTGATTCCACTGTCTTGAAGACACTTGCTCTTGTTCTTTACACATCTAGCTTCTCATCTTTCAGGTTTCAGTTTAAATGTCACCTCAGAAAGGCCATCCTTCCTAAACTAAGTATCCCACCTGCCCTTTCATTAGTCTCCATCATTGCACCTGATCATTTCTTTATGGGCACTGAACATATTTTTCAATTATATATTCATTGCTTCTTCACCATTCAGTTCACTAAACTGAACTCCATCAGGGAGGGAAGATGTTTCACTTACTAGTGAATACTCCATGCCTAGCACCATGCCTGGCATGAATGATCACTCAATATGTGTTTGCTGTTTTTAGGAATGTCGAGTTTGTCAGCACTTAAGTAGTCAGTGGTATACTCCATTGTTTTACACTGGTTTTTAAAAATAAATGCAAATCATTTCCTGTTTATATACCCTCTGCTAGATTATAAATAAGATCTTTGGCAGAGAGAGAGAGAGAGGAAGAGAATGAGATGAAGAGTAGGTGAGGGGTAGTGGGCAAATATTGTATTTTGCATATATTTGAAGGGCTGGGAGGTGGAAGGCTTCGATTTAGTGAAGCACCTGTTACATGTGTCCTGCGTTTGGCTTAATGGTCACTACAGCCTTGCTAGGTAGTTATCCTTAGTTTGATACATAGCAAACTTGAGAGAGATTAAGTAACTTGCCTAAGGTCCTACATTAAGAGACAGTGCCAACCATAAAGTTCATGCCCTTCCCTTCGAGAGAAACTGGATTTTGAGATGGGTTTGTTTGGTGATTTGATTCTGTGTCATTAGCAGGCTTTTATTAGCCATTTCAGCCACTGCCATTTAAGAATCCCAATCATACTGCTGTTCTTGTATAGGATCTCAGCAAACGGCCTGATGTGAAATTGCTGTCATTTTTTTTTTTCTTTTGGACTCTGGCAGGGTTCATTTGACCATTCCCTCTTCATGTCTTTTTAAAATTTGTATTTCTTTTTATTAATAATGTGTACACATTTGATCAAAGGAAAAGAGGAGATACAGAAAAATGGGTGCATTTCCTAAATGCTAGCTGCATCCCCTTGGTTAGGCTTGTTAATTTATGACTCTTTCATCTAGGTCCCAAGTAATACTTTAGACATCAAAGACAGTTCTCTGGCAAAGAGTGACAGCCTCATCACAACAATCACTTCTCCCATTTGCTCATCAAAATCATACACCATCATTTCCCTCCAAACAATATAGCTGGGGGAAACGATGAGAAAGGATAGGGCTGCTATCCTGTATCCAGGGCCATTCAGGCTTTATATGAAGGCATTCAGTTTTTTTAATATCATTAACTCATGATAGCATACACCTGTCAATCAAACCCAGTTAGTCCATAAGCAAACCAAATAGTAGGTGGGAATACATACTTCAAAAGATTCTTCGATCTTCTATCCCCACTGTAGTAGGACTCCTTCTTGGAATAAATTCTGGAATCAAGGCAATGTCTTTGGTTTCTGTGGGATGCTCTCCTCATGGTTACCATCTGTTGTTGGTTGAATATTCTCCCACTCCTCAAAAGATATGTTGAATTCCTAACCTCAAGTACTCAACAATATGAGCTTATTTGGGAATAGGATCACTGCCGATGTAATTAAGTTCAAATGAGGCCATACTGGAGTAGGTGGACCCCTAATCCAATAACTAGTGTCCTTCTAAGAAGTCAGCCAAATGGAGGAAGAGACACACGGGGAGAAGGCTGTTTGATGGCAAAGGCAAAGATTGGTGTCGTGCAACTGCAAGCCAAGGAACACCAAAGACTGCTGGCCAGCCACCAAAACTGAGGAAGAGGCAAGTGAGGATTTCTCTACAGATTTCAGGGAAACACAGTCGTGTCAACAACTTGATATCAGATTTAGAGGCTCCAAAACTGTGAGACAATAAATATCCATTCTTTTAAGCTACCCAGTTCATGGCAATTTGTTATAGCGGCCTTAAAGTCTAAAACACCCCACTCTCTCTTCGTGTGTGTGTGTGTGTGTGTCTGTGTGTGTGTGTGTGTGTGTGTGTGTGTGTGTGTGTGTGTGTGTGTGTGTCCAAATTATCATTTAAGCCTGTGGCGCTGAAATACAGCTAGTGATGCATTACTGGAGTGGGTTGCCATGCCCTCCTCCAAGGGATCTTCCAACCCAGGGATCAAACCCAGGTCTCTTGCATTACAGGTGGATTCTTTACCATTTGAGCCACCAAGGAAGCACTCAGTTCAGTTCAATTCAGTTGCTCATCATGTCCGAATCTTTGCTACCCCATGGACTGCAGCATGCTTGTCCATCAACAAGTGGTGGAGTTTTCTCAAACTCATGACCACTGAGTCGGTGATGTCATCCAACCATCTCATCCTCTGTTATCCCCTCCTCTTCCTGCCTTCAACCTTTGCCAGCACCAGGGTCTTTTCATATTAGTCAGCTCTTCAGATCAGGTGGCCAAAGTATTGGAGTTTGAGCTTCAAAATCAGCTCTTCCAATGAATATTCAGGACTGATTTCCTTTAGGATGGACTGGTTGGATCTCCTTGCAGTCCAAGTGACTCTCAAGAGTCTTCTCCAACATCACAGTTCCAAAGCATCAATTCTTTGGTGCTAAACTTTCTTTATAGTCCAACTCTCACATCCATACATGACTACTGGGAAAACCATAGCCTTGACTAGACAGACCTTTGCTGGCAAAGTAATGTCTCTGTTTTTTAATATGCTGTCTAGCTTGGTCATAATTTTCATCCAAGGAGTAAGCATCTTTTAATTTCTTGGCTGTAGTCACCATCTGCAGTGATTTTGGAGCCCAGAAAGATAAAGTCTACCACTGATCCCACTGTTTCCCCATCTATTTGACATGAAATCATGGGACCGGATGCCATGAACTTTGTTTTCTGAGTGTTGAGCATTAAGCCACCTTTTTCACTCTCCTCTTTCACTTTCATCAAGAGGCTCTTTAGTTCTTCTTCACTTTCTGCCACAAGGAGGGTGTCATCTGCATATCTGATGTTATTGATATTTCTCCCAGGAATCTGGATTCCAGCTTATGCTTCATCCAGCCCAGGGTTTCTCATGATGTACTCTGCATATAAGTTAAATAAGGAGGGTGACAAGATACAGCCTTGACGTACTCCTATTCCTATTTGGAACCAGTCTGTTGTTCCATGTCCAGTTCTAACTGTTGCTTCCTGACCTGCATACAGGTTTCTCAACAGGCAAGTCAAGTGGTCTGGCATTCCCGTCTCTTTCAGAATTTTCCAGTTTGTTGTGGTCCACACTGTCAGAGGCTTTGGCATAGTCAGTAGAGCAGAAATAGATGTTTTTCTGGAACCCTCTTGCTTTTGTGACGATCCAGCAGATGTTGGCAATTTGATCTCTGGTTCCTCTGCCGTTTCTAAAACCAGCTTGAACATCTGGAAGTTCATGGTTCACATATTGTTGAAGCCTGGCTTGGAGAATTTTGAGCATTACTTTACTAGTGTGTGAGATGAGTGCAATTGTGCAGTACTTTGAGCATTCTTTGGCATTGCCTTTCTTAAGGATTGGAATGAAAACTGACCTTCTTCAGTCCTGTGGCCACTCAATTTGCTGGCCTACTGAGTGCAACACTTTGACAGCATCATCTTTTAGGATTTGAAGTAGCTCAGCTGGAATTCCATCACCTCCACTAGCTCTGTTCATAGTGATGCTTCCTAAGGCCCACTTGACTTCACATTCCAGGATGTCTGGCTCTAGGTGAGTGAGCACACCAAGGTGGTTATCTGTGTTGTGAAGATCTTTTTTTGTACAATTCTTCTGTGTATTCTCGCCACCTCTTCTTAACAACTTCTGCTTCTGTTAGGTAAATACCATTTCTGTCCTTTATTGAGCCCATCTTTGCAAGAAATATTCCCTTGGTATCTCTGATTTTCTTGAAGTCATCTCTAGTCTTTCCCATTCTATTGTTTCCCTCTGTTTCTGTGCCCTGATCATTGAGGAAGACTGCCTTATCTCTCTTTGCTATTCTTTGGAACTCTGCATTCAAATTGGTGTAGCTTTCCTTTTCTTGTTTGCTTGTGGCTTCTCTTCTTTTCTCAGCTATTTGTAAAGCCTCCTCAGAGAGCTATTTTGCCTTTTTGCATTTCTTTTTCTTGGGGATGGTCTTGATCCCTGTCTTCTGTACAATGTCATGAACCTCCGTCCATAGTTCATGAGGCACTCTGTCTGTCAGATCTAGTTCCTTAAATCTATTTCTCACTTCCACTGTATAGTCACAAGGGATTTGACTTAGATCAACAAAAATTTACAACAAAAGTCACTGTTGTAAAACTGATATCACCCAACACATTAATAGAGCTACATAGAAGAAAAATATTATCATGCCGAAGGTGATGAAAAGACGCCTTAAAAACTCAATGCCCATTCTTACTGAAAATACTGGATATAAAAGCACACTTTTTAAACACAATATATTTCAGACCCACAATAAGCCAACACCACCCGATGAGGAAATACTAGATATACTATATTACTAGAGTCAGGGAAAGCCCCATTTTTACCACTGTTACTCATTTTTATCAGTCAACACAGAGAATGAAATTAGAAAGGAATACTACTGGTAGGGGTACAATTAAATAACTAGAATATCCAAAAGAAACAACTAAATATTACTACAACAAGATAATCTAGTAGTTTAGTCAAGTACAAATCATAAAGAAATCTTTCCTTTATATGTACAAAGAGAAACCAGATAAACGATAAAATGAAAGAAAAGATCTTATCTATAATTTTTAAAAAAACAGGTATAAACTGAATAAAGAGTTCAAAACATGTATGAGAAAAACTATGGAACACTTCTGAGAGACACAAAGGTAGATTTCAACAAATGGGAAGACATATCTTGCTTCTGTACTAAAGATTCAGTAGCATAATGATGTTCTTTCTCCCTGAGTTAATTTTACATGGTCCCCAAATAAATACTATATAAATTTTTTTTTTATTTTGTTTGCTACAGCTAGACAACTGGAAAGAAAAAACAAGCAAAAAAAAAAGGGAAAATATGAAGGGAAGAGCAAGAGTATTCCTATGACATATTAAATAATTGCTGCAAAGCCATTATAAGTAAAAGAGTACGAAGTCAAATGTACTGTATCAGTAAGCTAATTTCTTAGCTCTTATCATTATACTATGGATATATAAGATGTTAACATTAGGAGAAACTAACTGAAGGGTACATAGGAACTCTCTTATTTTTCTCTTTTATAAGTACAAAGTCATTTAAAAATAAAAAGACTTTAAAAAGCTATGATACTGGCAGATCAACCAAGGGAACACATTTTTTTAAATTTCAGAAGTATATGAAAAGTTAGTCATAGTAAAGGTAGCATCTCAAAGACATGTAAGAAGATGAACTTGAAATAAGCGGCAAGCATATGACCCAGCAATCCCACTTCTGGGCATACACACCGAGGAAACCAGATCTGAAAGAGACACGTGCACCCCAATGTTCATCGCAGCACTGTTTATAATAGCCAGGACATGGAAGCAACCTAGATGCCCATCAGCAGACGAACGGATAAGGAAGCTGTGGTCCATATACACCATGGAATATTACTCAGCCATTAAAAAGAATTCATTTCAATCAGTTCTAATGAGATGGATGAAATTGGAGCCCATTATACAGAATGAAGTAAGACAGAGAGATAAAGAACATTACAGCATACTAACACATATATATGGAATTTAGAAAGATGGTAATGATAACCCTATACGCAAAACAGAAAAAGAGACACAGATGTACAGAACAGACTTTTGGACTCTGTGGGAGAAGGCGAGGGTGGGATGTTTCGAGAGAACAGCATCGACACATGTATATTATCTATGGTGAAAGAGATCACCAGCCCAGGTTGCATGCATGAGACAAGTGCTCGGGGCTGGTGCACTGGGAAGACCCAGAGGGATCGGGTGGAGAGGGAGGTGGGAGGGGGGATCGAGATGGGGAACACATGTGTATCCATGGCTGATTCATGTCAATGTATGACAAAACCCACTACAATACTGTAAAGTAATTAGCCTCCAACTAATAAAAATAAATGAAAAATAAATAAATAAATAAGTGGCAAGGGCAGCCATGAGGAAGCATAAGACGGCACCTATCTCTCAAACTGCACATTAGGGTAAGTTATAGAAGAAACAGGGGTTCAAGTGCTAACAACATCACATGGCATTTAAATTACAGAAGAGAGTTGTGTTTGTAATTAAAAATACTTAAATGGAACATACCCTCTTCCAAGGAGGCTATTATAGAGCAACGAACATTTTAATTTCAACTTATTTGTGAAAGGGTAAGGCACATGGAAGGCTTGTTGGACCTCTGAAATGATTATGTCTATTACTACAATAGGGTTAATAAATCAAGTTCTTAGGTTATATCAAACAAATGGGACAGGTTTTTACTGGGAAAAAAGCATAACTACTTTTAATTAAACAGGATACATCCATGAAGTGGAATATTACACTGGCATTAAAAATGAGGTTGATGTACAAACAAACAAAAAGAAGAGAGAAAACAAGAGAGTACAGATCACTACGTCTCATACTGTTCATCCTGTTTTAGTAAAAAATAAAAGGGTTGTAAAAAGATAAAAATGTCATTGAGGAAAAGTACACTGACTGCCTCTGGAAAGGTCTCAGCTCTGCTGAGAAGATGCCTTCCTTTTCATTGTATACGTTTTTGTAAAGTTTGAAGATCAGAGCAAAAGGTTAGTTTCTTTAAAAGATTGAATATTAGAGACAGACAAGATCCCAAATATATAAAGTGAACACAGTTTAAAGGTGGGGGGAATTGACTCAAGAAAGAAATAGATAATCTTAATAGTTCTACAACTACTGAAAGCTAGAGGAGTTTAAATGTTTCCCCTTTCCTCTGTCCAACACACACAAAAATACCAGATTCAAATGGCTTTATAAACACCTTCTACCAAACATTTGAGAAATGCATCATTCCAACCTTAACAAAATTAAATTATGTCATAGAAGATAATTAGATACAATTGTATTATGTAATTCATGTGGCATTAAGTGAAAATGCAGAATTATCAAATTATTAATACACAAATATTTATAACTAGATAACATATATTATAAATATTTTGTTAAATTATATAAATTATGATAGTTGTATAATTTATATAATCTAATAATTATATAAACTTATTAAATTACAGTGATCATAATAATTATGAATTAAAGTTAAATACATACTGTATTTGTAATATGATACTATCTAGCCAACTAGCCTTGTCTTTTTTTAAATGAACTATGTATGTGCACAGAGAAGACTGAAAGATCACTAAAATGTCAAGGGTCTTCCCTGGGTGTAGAAATGATAAAAATCGTGATTTTTCTAAATTTTATAACACTTCTACCAACTAACACACATTATTTCTGTATTTTTTCCTCCAAAAGTTAAGTACCTCTAGTTTGGACACAATTTGAAATCATCACATTTGAAGGAGAAGAAAAGTAAGGGAGCCAAAGGCAGATTCAGGTACATATATAAATTGTGGGGGAGCCTTTCTTAATACAAATTAATTCAAAATTGCTAGTGCTACTGCAAAAGGGCACAGGAACTCCAATTAAAGATTACTATTCACATACATAGAAAACTGACGCTCAAAGAAATTTCAAGGTTAATTCAGGTCCACCCACAGTGAAGTGGCAAGCCAGTGTTGGTCAAATCCTCATGAGCAGATCATGCTAGACCACCTACCTAGATATACGTACAGTAGGTGCTCTGTATCCTTGGGTTCTCCATTCAACCACTGTGGATTCAACCAGCCACGGGTCAAAACTATACAGAAAAGATCTGGGGAAAGTTCCAAAAGACAAAACTTGCATTTGCCAAGCAGCCTGGCAACTACTTACATAGCACTTACAAGGTTATTATAACAAACCTAGAGACGACTTAAAGTATAATGGGAGGGATATATGTAGACTATATGTAAATACTATACTGTTTTATATTAATAAAAGGGACTTGAGCATCTCTGGGTTTTGATATCCTCCAAGGTCTCAGAACCAACCACTCACAGTTACTAAACGATGACTGTGTTATCTCCCAGAGCAGCTTGTTTCTCCTTCAGAGTCTCATGATTCCTAAAAAGTTACGTGTTCAGTTTGCATTCCCACCAACAGTGTAAGAGGGTTCCCTTTCCTCCACACTCTCTCCAGCACTTATTGCCTGCAGACTCTTGGATAGCACCCATTCTGACTAGCGTGACATGGTACCTCATTGTGGTTTTGATTTGCATTTCTCTGATAATGAGTGATGTTGAGCATCTTTTCATGTGTCTGTTAGCCATCTGTATGTCTTCTTTGGAGAAATGTCTGTTTAGTTCTTTGGCCCATTTATTGATTGGGTCTTTTATTGTTCTGGAACTGAGCTGCAGGAGTTGCTTGTATGTTTTTGAGATTAATTCTTTGCGAGTTGCTTTGTTTGCTATTATTTTCTCTCATTCTGAAGGCTGTCTTTTCACTGTTGGTGGGAATGCAAACTAGTACAGCCACCGTGGAGAACAGTGTGGAGATTCCTTAAAAAACTGGAAATAGAACTGCCATACGACCGAGCAATCCCACTGCTAGGCATACACACCAAGGAAACCAGAATTGAAGGAGACATATGTACTCCAATGTTCATCGCAGCACTGTTTACAATAGCCAGGACATGGAAGCAACCTAGATGTCCATCGGCAGACGAACGGATAAGAAAGCTGTGGTACATATATACAGTGGAATGTTACTCAGCCATTAAAAAGAATGCATTTGAATCAGTTCTAATGAGGTGGATGAAACTGGAGCCTATTTATACAGAGTGAAGATAGAAAAACACCAATACAGTGTACTAACGCATATACATGGAATTTAGAAAGACGGTAACGATGACCCTATCTATATGCGAGACAGCCAAAGAGACACATGCGTGAAGAACAGACTTTTGGACTCTGGGGGAGAAGGCGAGGGTGGGATGATTTGAGAGAATAGCATTGAAACATGTATATTATCATATGTGAAACAGATCACCCGGACAGGCTTGATGCATGAGGCACGGTGCTCAGGGCTGGTGCACTGGGATGACCCAGAGGGATGGGATGGGGAGGGAGGTGGGAGGGGGGTTCAGGATGGGGGACACATGTACACCCATGACTGATTCATGTCAATGTGCTGCAAAACACAATACAACACTGTAAAGTAATTAGCTTCCAATTGAAATAAATTAATTAATTACCAAAAGAAGTTACGTGTTCAGTTATTATCATCCTAGCACCTAGCGCTGCTCAATAAACATTATTGAGTGAATACATCTTTTAAATAATCAGAATAAGTGAAAACAAAAAATCTCAAACAGCTTAGACAGTATCAATAAATTCTCTTGACCCACAACTTTTTATCAATGAGTAACCACAGCTTTCTCTGGAAGATATCTAGAACAAAATCTCTTTAAATGCAAGAGGCATTTCCACATTTTTATGTTCAGTTAGTTAAATAACTAAAACTAAAGATAAACAGTTTCGGGTTGTCTTATGGAGTATGGCTAATCTATCAGGCGTCACTATCAAGGTAATCCTTGAAGGTAGGCATATAAGTAAAGGTAAAAGAAATTTAAAAACTGGAATGACTCAAAAATTAACTCTGTCAGAGTTAATTCTGCTTCACTGCTCTTATTTGATATTAAAGACGTCAAACATGTATGCCCTGGTGTTACGGTAGTGAATACGCTATATTACATGGTAAGAAGGACTTGGCAGATGTAACTAAAGTTATTAATTAGCAGACTTTAAAAAAAAGGAGACAAGATTCACTGTCACTCGTTTGGCACTTTCTCTGCATGCCATATGGTAGCCTGCAACCCTAAAGAAGGAACACACTCTAAAGAATGAGCTTACATGGGGAAGATGAGCCCCAGAGCACTGTGACCCTTGCCCTAAAGCTCAGAACAATGGCAAAGTTTGTTTTGGCTCTGTTTGGCTGACATTTATCCAATGCTGGCATTGAAAATATCTGCTTTAGTTAAGACCAGTATGGATGCAATAAAGAACCATGTAGTGACATGAGAAAAAAGATCTTCATAACCCACATAATCACGATGGTGTGATCACTCACCTAGAGCCAGACATCCTGGAGTCCGAAGTCAAATGGGCCTGAGGAAGTCTCACTATGAACAAAGCTAGTGGAGGTGATGGAATTCCAGTTGAGCTGTTCCAAATCCTAAGAGATGATGCTTGCTGTCAAAGTGCAGCACTCAGTATGCCAGCAAATTTGGAAAACTCAGCAGTGGCCACAGGACTGGAAAGGGTCAGTTTTCATTCCAACCCCAAAGAAAGGCAATGCCAAAGAATGCTCAAACGACCACACAATTGCACTCATCTCACACGCTAGTAAAGTAATGCTCAAAATTCTCCAAGCCAGGCTTCAGCAATACGTGAACCGTGAACTTCCAGATGTTCAAGCTGGTTTTAGAAAAGGCAGAGGAACCAGAGATCAAATTGCCAACATCTGCTGGATCACCGAAAAAGCAAGAGAGTCCCAGAAAAACATCTATTTCTGCTTTGTTGACTTGCCAAAGCCTTTGACTGTGTGGATCACAACAAACAGGAAAATTCTGAAAGAGACGGGAATACCAGACCACCTGACCTGCCTGTTGAGAAACCTGTATGCAGGTCAGGAAGCAACAGTTAGAACTGGACATGGAAAAAACCAAAAAACAACAAACAAACAAAAAATGAACTGGACATGGAACAACAGACTGGTTCCAAATAGGAAAAGGAGTATGTCAAAGCTGTACATTGTCACCCTGCTTATTTAACTTATGTGCAGAGTACATCATGAGAAATGCTGGGCTGGAGGAAGCACAAGCTGGAATCAAGACTGCCGGGAGAAATATCAATAACCTCAGATATGCAGATGATACCACCCTTATGACAGAAAGTGAAGAAGAACTAAAGAGTCTCTTGATGAAAGTGAAATAGAGGAGAGTGAGAAAGCTGGCTTAAAGCTCAACATTCAGAAAACGAAGATCATGGCATCCGGTCCCATCACATCATGACAAACAGATGAGGAAACAGTGGCTGACTTTATTTTTCTGGGCTCCAAAGTCACTGCAGATGGTGATGGCAGCCATGAAATTGAAAGACGCTCACTCCTTGGGAGGAAAGTTATGACCAACCTATACAGCATATTAAAAAGCAGAGACATTACTTTGTCAACAAAGGTCCGTCTAGTCAAGGCTATGGTTTTTCCAGTGGTCATGTACGGATGTGAGAGTTGGACTATAAAGCAAGCTGGGCACCGAAGAATTGATGCTTTTGAACTGTGGTACTGGAGGAGACTCGAGAGTCCCTTGGACTGCAAGGAGATCCAACCAGTCCATCCTAAAGGAGATCAGTCCTGGGTGTTCATTGGAAGGACTGATGCTGAAGCTGAAACTCCAATACTTTGGCCACCTGATGTGAAGAGCTGACTCATTTGAAAAGACCCTGATGTTGGGAAAGACTGAGGGCAGGAGGAGAAGGGGACGATGGAGGATGAGATGGTTGGATGGCATCAACAACTCGATGGACATGGGTTTGGATGGACTCTGGGATTTGGGGATGGACAGGAAGGCCTGGTGTGCTGCAGTTCATGGGGTCGCACAGAGTCAGACACGACCGAGTGACTGAACTGAGCTGAACTGAGAGACATGAGAAAGTTACCTTGTAACTTGTAAGGAATAACTCTTACAACCACAGTCAAACTCCTATGATTCAAGTAGGCCAATTCCAGAGCACTATGGTCCTGGACATTTTGACATGGACTTTCCTTGAGAATGGAGGTCACTTCCGTCTTGTTTTTATGTGGCTTTTGGATTAAAATCTTTGCTTGCTCAGCAATACACATCAGTGCCTAGTACTGTGCTGGTTGTATGGTACACTCTCAATAAAGGAGGGGGAGGGTGGCCCTGAGTGGGCCCAATGTAATCACATGAACCCGTAAATGCGGGGCTTCCCTGGTGGCTCAGTAGTAAAGAACTCGCCTGCCAATGTAGGAGATGCAGGTTTGATCCCTGTGTGGGGAAGATGCCCTGGAGAAGGAAATGGCAAGCCACTTCAGTAGCCTTGCCTGGGAAATCCCACAGACAGAGGAGCCTGATGGGCTACAGTCTATGGGGTTGCAAAGTCAAACACAACTTATCAACTAAACAACAATTCTCAGGCTTCGAAATTAAATTAGAATAAATTTCAAATCCCTTACCTCTGCTTACAAGACTGTATAACCTACCTCCTGCTTCCATTCCCACCCTCTTCCCCCACCTCCCCCGTTCTTTCCTCTCTCTAATGCCTTTGCACTGTGTGTCTTTCAGTTCGAGAACTCTGCTCCCAAATCTTCAAATGACTGCTCCACTGTTATCGTTCAGCTTTGGCATAAATGTCACATCTTCAAAGAGATCTTCCATCGCCATCAAATCAACACTGGTACTGTCCTTAAACCTTCTATCATATACACTGTTTTCTCCTCAAAACATTTAACATCTAAAAGGCTCTAGGCATCTATCTGTTTATTTAATTTTGTCTCCCTCATTATCATTCCCAAACTAGAACATAAATTTCATGAGGATAGGGACCTGGATTCTCATGCACTGCTGTTGCCTTCACACCTACAACAGTGTTTGGGGCACAGCAGACATCCAATAACACTGCTGAATGTATGAATGTAGATGATACAAAGAGGAGTAAGATATCAACTTACAAATGTGCACAAGAAAAGTTTTAATACGAGGTAACATCTGTACCAAAGGATGAGAGATTTGATAATTTCTGGCTAGGCAATCAAGAATGAGTTCAGAGAGAAAGTAGCAAGAGAAGTAGCCTTTAAAGATATTTAGGAATTTTAGGGCAGTTTTACATTTTGTCTGGTAGGCTAAAAACTTTAGACATCTTCTTATAGGCAATGAAAAATACAGACATTTCAAATAAGGAAGGATACATGATTATGGCAAGATTTACAAAAGTTAATAGAACCAGTTGATATTTCTTACTTTAGAGAAGAAATAACCAAGCATTATATGCATATACTACTAATTTATAGTTAAAACTAATGACCAAAGACTTTTTCAATTGAAAAACATAACAACAGGAAAAAAAAAACACAAAATTTTACACTCTATAATAAACTTAATTGTTTTAATTAGTCTTATTTTGACAATTTTGACAGCATACTTACTAATTTATGTTTTTAATAAGACAAAGAACTAAAAAATCACCTCTGACAATCATTTTACCAAATTAAAAAATATTCAAACATCTCCTCGTTAGTAAAGGAAACGTTTTTTCTAAATTCTTAATGTGCTCTAATCTGATAAAATTCCACTTTCTGGTCATCCAATGTTTTAAGCAATCTTTCGTCTGGGGAAAAAAAAATCAAATTCTGATTAATTTTTTTTTAATAAATGTTTAAAGCAGAATTTTATGTCTCCCCATGTGTCTTTTTAAAATCATGTCTTGTTGTCTTGTTTAATGTTTTCAGCTTTGATCTTTACTAAAAACCTAAAACAGCTATAACACTGCTCCCAAAGGTACAATTTACAATACAAACTTAGAAACCCTCCTCCATAAAGATGAGATGTCAACACTAAAGAGTTCAGGGACTTAAATTACCAAAACAGCACCAAATGTTTATGGTATCACTGTGAATTCAAGAAAAAGGAGCACACAGAATGAGTTTTTAAAAAATAGCCTTTTTTCCAAAACACAATTAAAACTACCATCACCTTAACATTTAAAATACTTAGATCACTTGGCCAATCATTTTATCAGTTTATAGCACACAAAAGAGCCCTGGAAATACATTTGATTTGATAAGAAAAAGTCCAATTTTTAAATTGACATTAAAGACAAAATCTACTGTATATGCAAGAATAAATTTATGGCGTAACAATGATGTTTATTTATTAGAACCTCAAACCAAATACTTGGGTCAAGACTTTTATTCTTACACGGTATCCTCAAGTTCTTACCTTGGATGAGAAAACAATGACCTTTTCAATACCCGATATACTGAAGATAGCATTGCCTAATACTACCATTTCCTGCTTTTTTTAATGTCGTCCCTCCCTCCTGCTTTATGCTGAATTTTAGCATGTAAGGCAATGTATAGCCTATGAAATTATTTCATTTCTGAGTATCTGAAGATAAATGTTTTCTATTACAGGGTAAACAATCCAAATTTATTCTTAAGTAAAATGACAAAACCAAATCTACCTGGCATTACTGGATTGTGTCAATCAAATCAGAAACCTCTGGGTCACTTGCACTACTCAGAGTAGATCTAATACACAGATTCATTTTAGGGATTGAGAGAATGAATCACAGTAAGAGTTCAACATGAACACTTAACACTATGAAAGTGAAAGAGAGAAAGGAAAATCAAAGCAAACTAACAAATTTAATTCCTTCTTTCAATATAGATAAATATTTTTAAAACTGAAACTTATATTTACTTCATAAATCTTTAAAAAAACTTTCTTTGCCAAGTCCCGTAAGATCGGTAGAATTGTAGTGCTTCTACACTGCTTCTCTTCTATTAAAATAGAAAAAGCAGCACTGCTTCTATCAAAGATCAATACCCTAACGTGGGCATGGAGTCCAACTACTCCTGTCTTTGCAAGAAAACCACTGACTAACCTCTCTCTCTCCCGTATAGTCAGTTTCTCCTCTTCTACTGAACCACTATCATGAACAAATGTGCTCTATTATTACACATCTTAAGAAATTCCTCAGGACTTCCCGATAGCTCAGATGGTAAAGAATCTGACTGCAATGCAGGAGACCTGGTTTCGATCTCTGGGCCAGGAAATTCCTCTCCTGACCTCAGCTCCCCTTCACCTCCCCCACCCCACCAATTAGATATGACCATTTCTTTGTTCTACTCACAGCAAAACTTCTTCATCTAGTCGCCTTCATTTCCTATCTCTATTTTCTCACCTTTAATTTACTCTTTAACCCACCCTAATCCTAAACAATCTCCTGAAACTCAATTGTCAAGGTCAGTGATGACTACCCAGTGGCCTAATTCCATTGCCTCATCTTAGTACAGTAACCTCTTCAGGAACATTAGACCAAGCAGACCACTCTCTTCTACTTGAAGTAGATGTCTTCTCTTGTCCTCTACTTGTTCTTCTGGCTTTCCTCCTCCCTCTGATTTCCTCTATTGGTTTGTTTTGTCTCTTCAGGCATCTTCTAAAACATGAGTGCCTGAGGACTTGTACCAGGACTGCTTTCTCTCCTGTTTTCTCACCTACTCCCAAGGCTTTAACGTCAATAACCTCAGACATGCAGATGACACCACCCTTATGGCAGAAAGTGAGGAAGAACTAAAGAGCCTCTTGATGAAAGTGAAAAAGTTGGCTTAAAGCTCAACATTCAGAAAACTAAGATCATGGCATCTGGTCCCATCACTTAATGGCAAATAGATGGGGGAGAAGTGGAAACAGTGGCTGACTTTATTTTGGGGGGCTCCAAAATCACTGCAGATGGTGATTGCAGCCATGAAATTAAAAGACGCTTGCGCCTTGGAAGGAAAGTTATGGCCAACCTAGACAGCCTATTAAAAAGAAGACATTATTTTGCCAACAAAGGTCCGCGTAGTCAAGGCTATGGTTTTTCCAGTGGTCATGTATGGATGTGAGAGTCGGACTATAAAGCAAGCTGAGCGCCGAAAAATTGATGCTTTTGAACTGTGGTGTTGGAGAAGACTCCTGAAGAGCCCCTTGGACTGCAAGGAGATCCAACCAGGTCATCCTAAAGGAGATCAGCCCTGGCTGTTCATTGGCAGGACTGATGCTGAAGCTGAAACTCCAGTACTTTGGCCACCTCATGCAAAGAGTTGACTCATTGGAAAAGACCCTGATGCTGGGAGGGATTGGGGGCAGGGGGAGAAGGGGAAGACAGAGGATGGGATGGTTGGATGGCATCACTGACTCGATGGACATGGGTTTGGGTGGACTCCAGGAGTTGGCGATGGACAGGGAGGCCTGGCGTGCTGCAGTTCATGGGGTCGCAAAGAGTCGGACACGACTGAGTGACTGAACTGAACTGAATGATGTTAAATCTCGAATTTAAATCCTAACCCTCTTCTGTGAATATCCAACTATCTATCTGATATTTCACTTGGATACATTTAAAATAAACAGATACCTGATTCACAAATTTCCTGGCCCTCTCCCTATGAGATTTAAATCTTCAAATACCTACTCCTCTGAAGATTTCTGTCACAAAGAATACAGGGACAATTTTTTTTTTTCTTCTCTTACAGGGGCAGCCTTGCTCTTCCACACTATTACAGCAGCCTGAGTATGTATGTGCTAAGTCACTTCAGTCGCGTCTGACTCTTTCGACCCTATGGACAGTAACCCACCAGGCTCCTCTGCCCATTGGATTCTCCAGGCAAGAATGCTGGAGTGGGTTGCCATGTCCTCCTCCAGGGGATCTTCCCAACCCAGGGATTGAACCTACGTATCTTACATATCCTGCCCTGGCAGGTGGGTTCTTTACCACTCACACCACCTTATTTTGTGAAGAGTATAGTCAGAATTCATTATTTTCTGAATAAAAATGCCCTATATACAGTGAGGGTTCTGAATGACACCTGGATCCAATGGCTAGATTAAAGCAGTAACATCAATAGATAAGGCAGGCAAGATCTCAGCACCACATTAAAGCTCGAGGATGTATTCTACAATTTCTAAGAGGAAGCCAGAATACTAATTCTTTAGATATTCCCAGATTACGTGAATGTTGTTCTTATCAGGCATCAAATACAACAAAAAATAAATCACTGTGAAAACGTTGGCAATCAAACAGGCATTTTCCTGAGCAATGCATAATAGAAAAGTATGCAGCACCCTAAAAGCATTACTTTTTTGAATAAATTCACCTTGAGATTACCAAAAACAGCAGTTGTAAGATCGCTGATCCAATGCTTATTTAAATGGGGAGTGGCACCAGAGCCACTTTCAAAGACTATCCTTAAAAATCTTTAAATTCTGATATGCAAGCTTTAGCACAGTGTTCACCTATGCTGAACAGAGCTGACCTGAGTGACCAGTGGCTTCCCAGTGGCTCAGCGGTGAAGAATCCACCTGCCAATGCAGGAGACGCAGGAGACTCGAATTCGGTCCCTGGGTCAGAAGATCCCCTGGAAGAGGACATGGCAACCCACTCCAGTATTCTTGCCTGGAGAATCCCAAGAGCAAAGGAGCCTGCTGGGCTACTGTTCACAGGGTCACAAAGAATTGAACATGACTAAGCACACATGAGTGACCAATAAAACATTGCAGAAGCGTGTGACTTCTGAGGCTACGTCACTGTAAGACACTGTGGCTTCTACCCTGGTCCCTTGGATTGCTTACTGTGGAGCCAGCCTCTGGGTTATCAGGACACTCAGGCCACTCAGGTAACCTTATGGAAAGGTCAACATTTGGGTCCCAGGATGGCCTTTCCATAAGGTTACCTGAGTGTCCTTACAATGACTACCAACTTGCCAGCCAGATGAGTGAGTGAATGACCCCGGAAGCCGATCCTCTAGCCCTACTCAGCACTTGTTGCTCATGTAGACAGAGAATAAGCAAAATACACAGATTCTTTCACCTTACTGTAATCCATAACAGAAATTCCTCCTAACCACCCCCTTGAATAACTAGCAAATGAGCCATCCTTGTCAGAATTTCCCCAATTATCTTAACCACGGGACCACTTCTGTTAAAGCCCAAACCAGTAGGATTTCGAAACTGAAGGACTGGCTAATCAGACTGAAGCAGAAAGCTGTTTATCCTCTTCCAGTATCTGCTTTGTAACTTTTGAAGTAAAAAAAAAACTGTTCTGGAGCTTGAATGAGAGTTATCATTATGATTTAAAATGCATGTTCTAGAATGCTACCTTGTGATGAAGACACAAATTAGAGTTTACCACAGTAGTGTATATATTTGCCCACCTAACAAGCTGAATTTGCAAAATTTGGGTTTCTGTGGACTACAGTGTGAAAAGCTAATCAAGAAACTGGTCACAGTGATTACACTGTTACCTGTGTTAATCACACAGTGATTGCTTCTGTGGAGGGGACATGTGTAACTAAGAGACAGGGATGAAAAGTCAAAGTGTGAGTCGTTCAGTTGTGTCTGATTCTGTGACCCCCATGGACTATAGCCCACCAGACTCCTCTGTGCAGGAAATTCTCCAGACAAGAATACTGGAGTGGGTTGCCATTCCTTTTCCAGGGTGTCTTCCCAACCCAGGAACTGAAGCAGGGTCTCCTGCATTGCAGGCAGGTTCTTTTCCGTCTAAGCCACCAGGGAAGAGACAGGGACAGCATATTTATTTTCATTTCGTTTTCTCTTGCAGGTTTTGATATGTATACTGCATGCCGGTAATATCTGCTCAAGAATATAAATCTTTAAGTCTCTTCCTGACAAAACTACATTTTTTAACGTTTAAAATAAGAGAAACCTAAAACAACTTCAGTACTTATTCAAAATCATGCTCATTACTTTTTAAATTCAACCAAGTAAGACATTATCTCAGTATCTTATTAGTGCCTACATTTGAAGCAAGTTACATGTTACAATGCTAGAAACACCCAAGATGATACGACAAGAAACAATCAGGCTTTGATAACATAAAAGCAGAATATGATTTTTTATTTTTTTTTTTATTTTTTTTTTAAATATTATTTTATTAGTTGGAGGCCAATCACTTTACAACATTTCAGTGGGTTTTGTCATACATTGACATGAATCAGCCATATAGTTACACGTATTCCCCATCCCGATCCCCCCTCCCACCTCCCTCCCCACCCGACTCCTCAGGGTCCTCCCAGTGCACCAGGCAAGAGCACCTGATTCATGCATCCCACCTGGGCTGGTGGTCCGTTAAAAATATGGAACGCTTCACGAATTTGCGTGTCATCCTTGCGCAGGGGCCATGCTAATCTTCTCTGTATCGTTCCAATTTTAGTATATGTGCTGCCGAAGCGAGCACAGAATATGATTTTTTAAAACCACGTATGTAGATCAGCCTTAGAAAACAATAAAAAGAAAACTGGTGTTGTTATATCAATCCCAGACAAACTAGACCTTCATGCAAAAAGCACTTTCAGAATAAAAGTGGAATACTTCGTAACAGTAAGTCACTAAGCAGATATAACTATTACACATTTCTATCCAAATACTAGGCTTCCCTGATGGCTCAGCAGGGGAAGAATCTGCTGGCAACGCATGAGACACAGGAGATGTGGGTTCAATCCCTGGGTCGAGAAGATCCCCTGGAGAAGGAAATGGCAACCCACTCCAGTATTCTTGCCTAAAAAATCCCAAGGACAGGGGAGTTCGGAGGGCTACAGTCTAAAGGGTTGCAAAGCGTCAGACATGACTGAGCAACCAAGCACAGTGTATATATATATGTTCATCTACTAGCAATGTCTCAAATAAATAAAGCAAAAGCTGAGAGAATACAAGGGGAAATATCTACAGTGGTAAACGGGATATTTTAATACACTCTTGTCTGTGTAATTGATACAAGCAAACAAAAGGTCACTTATGACCCTGAAGATTTGAAATACGGGATTAACCAGCAAGATCCAATGTAAATATATTAAAACACCACATTCAATAGCTATAGGGAAAAAATAATATACTGGAGCCACAGTGCAGATCTCAAATGTTAAAGGTCTGAAATCACAGACCTTTGAAACACTGAGATTGTTCTCTGATGACATTGCTATGTTGTTAAGCGTTCTCTGATGACATACCTTATGTTGTTAGAAATAAAAGACATTTGAAAACAACTAGAAAATCTCCATGTGTTCAGAAATCGAGAAATATAATACGTTCAAATTATCCAAGTGTTAAAGTAGATACCAGTGAAAATTAGAAACCATTTTAAAGTGAATTATAAAAGTACTATATATTAAAATTTGAGTAATGTTGCTAGCTGAAACAGTACTTAGAGGGAAATGCTCAGCCTTAAATGCGTATATTTAAAAGGGAGAAATGCTGAAAAGTAGTGATCTACAAGAAGTTAGCAAAAGAACAAAAAAGTAAATCCCAAAAAGTAGAAGGAAGGAAATAAAGAGCGGAAATCAATGCAATAGAGAACAAATATATAATAAAAAGAAAAGGAATCAGCAAGATTCAAAATTTGGTTCCTTTGAATGACTACTAAATTCCCAGGGAGACTGAATGAGGAAAAACAGAAGGTAGTTTTAGCCTATAACAGATACAATAAGATAATTCTTTACTGCAACCATTAAACGGATACTAATATTTATTATAAATAATTTTATGCTAGTAAATTTAAAAAGTTTAGATGAAAAGGACAACTTCTTAGGGGGAAAACTACCAAAATAATCAACAGAAAATCTGAGAAGGTTAAAAATTAAAAATCAAAGGAGTAATTCAAAATCTTTCCACAAAGAAAATTACCAGCCCAGATGGCTTCTCGGCCAGATTCTCACAGAAATTTAATGGAACAATTCAGTCCTACTTAAACTTTTTCAGAATAGAAAATGAGGGTCAGCTCATTTTATAAGGCTAGTATGAGATAACCGCTGATTTCAAATCCTGACAAGGACAATATAGGCCACCTCACTGATACAAAACTATTAACAGAATATCAAACTGAATCCAGAAATACATAAAAAGAGTAATACTGTAAAACCAAATTAGGTTTACCTCAGAAATCAGGTTAGGTTTAAGATTTTAAATAATATGTAATTCAATATATTAACATAGTGAAGGAGAAAAGTCATACAGTAATGAAAAGCTGCAACAACAACAAAAAAAGCATTAAATTCAAACAAACAGAACAAAACACAAAATTCTTAGTAAACCGGTACAGAAGGGAACTTCTTTAAACATGATGAAGGGTTTCACAGAAACAAAACAAAACGAACTTGAGCAAACAGGCCTGGAGGGAAATGCTGAAAGCTTCCTCTTGGAGACCGGGAACCAGAAGGGCAGGAGCTCTGGGGTGGCGGCAGCGCTGTGCGTCTTGACCTGAGCAATAAGTTCATGTGTGTTTGTGTGTTTGCAGTAACATGTAAAGTTCTCCATGGTGCTTTTATATACACCTTGAAATATATATTAAAGATAAAAAAGAAAGAAATATTTGGAAATAAAAGGCTAACCTAGCCTATCACTCAAGCTTGGCAACTCCGTAGGTCCTCACCTCCCCACCACCACCCAGTTACCGTTACTTTCAAACCAGTTAACATTTATTGGGCTTACAAGACATGGTACAATGTGGCAACATGTATCATGAACCTTAACAATGTCTAAGATGAAACCTTATTCCATTACATTACTCCAGTGCCAATCATTCCATTCTAAGGAAAAAGACAAAGAGAAAAAAATCCATGTGTTAAGACATTCACTGCCCACATGATGATAAAATAGAAAACCTAAACTAAGTAACCAACTCCAGGAAACAATTAAGAAAAATAATTTTTACAATGGGATTATACAGTCAATAAAAATAAGATTTATCAAATATTCCAAGAAATGAATATAACCTAATTTTTAAAAAATTAGACATATACACATGTTTACACTGTAACAGGGGGAAAAAGTCATAGGCACAAAGAAGAAAGTGAAAGACAGAGGGAAGAAGAGAGGGACAGAGGGTACTGAAAGCGGGAGGGAAGGGTTGGGAGAGACGAAAACTCAACTGGTTTTCTTCATATGTTGAGCTTATGAATGTCATCTGTACTTCTGCATTTCCTGAATTTTCTTTAATGACTACAGAAAACTTTAGTAATGGGGTACATAAGAGCTGAAGAAAATAATCACAAACCTAAGTAAAGTATCCTAAATATTTTAAAAAGTTCCTTCAAAGGGTAACTTTAAAATTTCAACTTTTATCTCAGTACCATTTTATTCAGATAAATTATTTAACATTTAAATTGTGTTAAGTCTATCATATGCTAGTTACTTAGCACAGAGAGAACTTTAATCATAATTAGTACTTAAAATAATATAACTTAAAAATAATAATTAGATTTCCAAAGATATATCATCTCCAATTTTCTGGCTAGAAAGTGAAAAGTGAAAGTGAAGCCCCTCAGCTGTGTCCAGCTCTTTGCGACCCCATGGACTGTAGCCTACGAGGCTCCTCCATCCACGGAATTTTCCAGGCACGAGTACTGGAGAGAGTTGCTGTTTCTTTCTCCAGAGGATCTTCCCCACCCAGGGATCAAAGCCGGGTCTCCTGCATTGCAAGAAGATGCTTTTACCATCTGAGCCACCAGGGAAGTTCCCTTGAGGCTTCCCTGTGGCTCAGCTGATAAAGAATCCGCCTGCAATGTGGGAGACCTGGTACAGTCCATGGGGTCACAAAGGTCAGACACGACTGAGTGACTTTCTAGCTAGCTGCTGCTGCTGCTAAGTCGCTTCAGTCGTGTCCAACTCTGTGCAACCCCATAGACGGCAGCCCACCAGGCTCCCCCATCCCTGGGATTCTCCAGGCAAGAACACTGGAGTGGGTTACCATTTCCTTCTCCAAAGCACAAAAGTGAAAAGTGAAAGAGCAGTCGCTCAGTCGTGTCTGACTCTTCACGACCCCAGGGACTGCAGCCCACCAGGCTCCTCCATCCATGGGATCTTCCAGGCAAGAGTAATGGAGTGGGGTGCCATTGCCTTCTCCAGACTTTCTAGCTAATAAAATCAAGTCCTTAAATGACCTTCAGAACTCCCCTTGGTCTACCCTGCCCACACCTACCCTCTGACCTGCCCTGCCACACACCCCCCACCCCCGCTTCAGCCACGGCCTCCCACATGCTGCTCTTCCAACATGCCAAGGACATTTCCACGTTAGAAGCTGCTGCTTGCTCTACCCGAACATTTCCTTCCAGATAGTTCCATGGCTTAATCCACTTCACTCAGAAAAGGGCTTCTCAAAAAGCCTTTTCTCACCAAACTACCTGAAGTATTACAGTATCCTGTTACTTTTTAATCCCCTGAATCTATCTTATTCTGCTTCAAAACCTGTGAGCTCCCTGACGTGTGTGTGCGACTGAGTGTGCACACATGAATAATGTCTATGCCCCTCGCTGATATTTAAGCTCAGGAAGCACAGCTCTACTTTGTTTACCATTGTGTCACATGACTGCCAATAGCAGGCTTTCAAAAATACTTGTTGAAAGAACAAAAGATGGTAACTGGTTTTAGTTTTGCTGAGAAAATAATGATGGAACACTACTAGAATTCAGTAAAGCTTTCAAATGAATTCATTCTCAATCACAAGAGCATGACACACATACTTTGGTGGTAGGAGTACAACGTTCACAATTCAGGGTTCAGTAACAGGAAGGAATGGGGACTTCTTATGTTTCTCTGCCCCTTTCCATATCCTTCCTTCCTCTCATTCATCCATAAATGGTTACTGTGTACCACTAAGTCAGAGAGTATTCTACACATTAAGAACACACAGACAATTAAGGCAAGTTAATGCATGAGACATATGAGCATAATAACCATAGAACATGGCATGCAACAGAGTTCTGTGAAGTTGTAACATAACAGAGGAAGTAATCCACTTTTAGGGGCAGGTGTTCAGGGAAGTTTCAACAGTGATGACATTCAACAAACACTTGCAAAACCAAATAACAAAAGATATGCTTCATTTTACTTTACATATGAAATGAGAGTATTAAGTCTGAAAGTGCTACAGTAATTTGCTACCATGAGATAAGCTCGCTTGAGAGCGAAACCAAAACAAGAGGAATGCCAGAGCAGGACCAGAGAAACTAAGCCAAGTCCTTGATGATTTCAGACTGGATGAAGCCCCAGATGAAGTTCAAGGACAAGACCTAATCATGCCCTTTACTGTGTAGCCAGTCTGAATTTGGTTTTCTGTCACTTGCAATATAAGTATACAGAGGAATCTCAGCGAATTCTTTGGAAAAAACCAAAGCATTTGTTTTTTCAGTGTACAGGGGCACTATTGGTATTCTGGAAGGGACAATTCTTGTTTTGCGGGCAAACATCACAGGACACTTGGTATATCTCGTCTCTACCAGACCCACAGATTTCCAAACACCACTCATCTTCAAGAAGAACCACAGGTCTATTCCCTGTTAGTTGCTACCTGTATCCATTCCTCACAGTGCACGCGTAAATGTTCTTAACAACAACCTTAAAAGAACTGGGATATACCACTCAAATATACTAATTTTATATAGTAATCCATTTTAATTAGTCATTCATGACTATCTAAATGACTGATTCAGTCCTAAGCACAGCTTATACCTGCTCTTGAGATAAGCAGTGCTTTAAGAATGCCACTACTATCTGAAAATTCTCATTCATTTAAGCTTACTTCTCCATACAATATTATCAATATATGTCACTGACAATGTTGGTTATCTTCCCTGTAGCCATTCATTTAATTTCTTCCTAGACTGAAATGCTAGATATTGGTTTTTCTAGTCCCCTTGCAACTAGGGCATAAGTAATAAGGCCAAAATGAAATCTGATACAGGCTTTCTGTAAAAGGTTTACTTGCTTCATCAAGAGATGAGAGGGCAAACTTCCTCCCGTCTTTGGTGGTTGTGTCAGAATGTGATGCCTGGAGCAGAAAGAGAAACATGCAACTATGAAAGGATAAACCTGAGCACAAAGGTCGCCACACTACAGATAAAGATGGAAAGCACTTGGATTCAATCTAGAGGGGAAGCCAGTCTGAGCAGGAACCCAAATGGGAGGGCAGTTTAGAGGAAACGGAAACACAGAACCTCTGTGCTGACTGAGGACTGAGGACTGAGCAAAGCCAAGCTTATGCACAAATTGCCCTTTAAACTAATCCTACCTATGCCTTTGCCAATTACCTGAGCTAATACACTTCTTCTGTTTTTAAATCCTATTTGCATCCTAACTGATACAGGAAACAGCTATGTTTAGGGGAAAGAGCAAAATCGAGACACTGCAGGGAATGTAAAGAAACTTTCAGACGTAAGAGAATCAGGAACTATAAAGCCAAGAAACAAGAAATCAGATCATTTCATTCCTATGGAGTATATTTCAGAAGTGGTCTAAGAAAACCTGGATGATTGAGATAAGGCCGTTAGCTTTGGTAATTAGATCATCAAGATGACTTTTTAAAAACCAATTTCGGTGCTGCGATGGTAAGGGAAGTCAGAGTGCAAAGGAAAGAATAATTTACACTTTTAAGAACTCCATAATGCACCAAACCCTTGGAAAGACATGTAACGTGTGTTAAACTCCGTCGATTACAACTCTGTGAGGTAAGTATAACATTCTGTGGTGTCCTTAGTCGCTCAGTCTTGTCCGACTCTTTGTGACCCCATGGACTACAGCCCACCAAGCTCCTCTGTCTATGCTGACTCTCCAACAAGAATACTGCATTGGGTTGCCATGTCTTCCTCGTATAACATTCTACTTTACAGACAAAGAACACAGCCTGAGTAGTAAGTTGCCCACAGCCACACAGACAGTAACTGGTTTCAGTAGACTTCAAAATCAGATCTTTGAAGCTTAAAAGTAAATGTCCTTCCTACTATACCCCTTCATGGATCACAGACTCGGCGTGGTGAAGGGGCTTGTGTAACGCAGTGAAGCCATGGGCCATGCCGTGCAGGGCCAGCCAAGACAGACGGGTCCTGGTGAAGAGTTCCGACAAAACGTGGCCCACTGGAGGAGGGAACGGCAAACCACTCCAGCAGTCCTGCTGCGAGAACCCCACGAACAGCATGAGGCAGAAAAATAAGACACCGAAGATGAGCACCACAATCAAAAGGTGTCCAATATGCTCCTGGGGAAGAGTGGAGGGCAGTCGTTAGTTCCAGAAAGAATGAAGTGGCTGGACCAAAGCGGATATGACGCTCAGTTGTGTGGATGTGTCTGATGGTTAAAGTCAAGTCCGACGCTGTAAAGAGCTATTGCTCTTTTTTTGCATGGGAACCTGGAACGGCAGGTCCGTGAATCAAGGCAAATCGGATGTGGTGAAGCAGATGGCAAGAATGAACATCTTAGGAATCACTGAACTAATATGGATGAGAATGGGCGAATTTAATTCAGATGACTGTTATGTCTACTACTGTGGCCTAGAATCCCTTAGGAGAAAGGAAGTAGCCCTTAAAAGTCAACAAGAGTTCTAAATGCAGTACTTGGGAGCAACCTCAGGAAAAAAAAAATAATCTAAGTTCATTTCCAAGGCAAACTGTTCAATATCAGTGTTATCTTAAGTCTCTGCCCCAACCACTAATGCCAAAGAAGCTGAAGCTGAACAGTTCTATGAAGTAGAACTGCTGTAGTTCTCGAACTACACCTTCTAGAACAAACACCAAAAAAAAAAAAAAAGGATGTCCTTTTCATCACAGGGGATTGGAATACAAAATAGGAAGCCAAGAGACACCCAGAATAATAGGCAAGTTTTGCCTTGGAGGGCAAAAGCAGGGCAAAGGCTAACAGAGTTTTGTCAAAAGAACACGCTGGTCATAGCAAACACCCTTTTCCAACAACCAAGAGACAGCTATACACACGGACATCACCAGATGGTCAATACCAAAATCAGATTATGTTCTTTGCAGCTGAAGATGGAAAAGCTCTACACAGACAGCAAAAAGAAGACCTGGAGCTGTCTGTGGCTCAGGTCGTGAGCTCCTAATAGCAAAATTCAGGTTTAAAGTGAAGAACGTAGGGAAAACGACTAGGTCATTTAGATACGACCTAAATTAAATCCCGTATGATTATACAGTGGAGGTGACAAATGGATTCGAGATGAGATCTGGTAGAGAAAGTGTCTACCAGATTCGTAAAACTGAAAGAGGTTCATATATGAGTTTATTGAAAGAGATTCATATGTTTTATATGAGTTTATATACGAGGTTCATCACTGGAAAGAGGTTCGTAACATTGTATAGGAGGCAGTGACCAAACTAGTCCAAGAAAAAGAAATGCAAGAAGCTTAAGTGATTGTCTGAGGAGACATTAGAAAGAGCTGAGGAAAGGAGAGAAGTGAAAGGCAAGGGAGAAAGGGAAAGATATACTCAACTGAGTGCAGAGATCCAGAGAATACCAAGAAGAGATAAGAAACCCTTCTTAAGTGAACAATGCAAAGAAAACAACACAATGGGAAAGACTAGAGATCTCTTCAAGAAAACTGGAGGCATCAAGGGAACATTTCATGCAAGGATGGACACCATAAAGGACAGAAATGGTACGCACCTAATAGAAGGAAAAGATATCAAGAAGAGGTGGCACGAATACACAGAGAACAGTACACCAGTCACTGTGGTCACTCACCCAGAGCCAGACATCCTGGAGCGTGAAGTCAAGGGGGCCTTAGGGAACATTACTACCAACAAAGCTAGTGGAGGTGACGGAATCCCAGTTGAGCTATTTGAAATTCTAAAGGATGATGCTGTTAAAGTGTTGCACTCAATATGTCAACAAATTTGGAAAACTCAGTAGTGGCTACAAGACTGAAAAAGTTCACAGTTTTCATTTCAATCCCAAAGAAAGGTAATGTCAAAGAATGTTCAAACTACCATACAATGGCACTCATTTCACATGCTAAAAAGGTTACGCTCAAAATCCTTCAAGCTAGGCTTCAAAAGAATGTGAACCTAGAACTTTCAGATGTACAAGCTAGGTTTTGAAAATGCAGAGGAACCAGGGAGCAAACTGCCAACATTTGTTCGATTATAGAGAAAGCAACAGAATTCCAGAAAAACGTCTGCTTCTGCTTCATTGACTGCGCTAAAGCCTTTGAATGTGTGGATCGTAACAAACTGTGGAAAATTCTTAAAGAAACACCAGTACCAGACCACCTTACCTGCCTCCTGAGAAACCTGTATGCAGGTCAAGAAGCAAGTTAGAATCGGACATTGAACAACTGACTGGGAAAGAGTTATAATAAAGCTGTATCTTGTCACCCTGCTTATTTAACTTCTATGCAGAGTACATCATGAGAAACACTGGGTTGGATGAAGCACAAGCTGGAATCAAGACTGCTGGGAGAAATATCAATAACCTCAGATATGAAGATGATATCACTCTAAGGGCAGAAAGTGAAGAGAAACTAACGAGCCTTTTGATAAGGGTTAAAGAAGAGCATGACAAAGTTGGCTTGAAACTCAGCATTCAGAAAACTAAGATCATGGCATCTGGTCCCATCACTTCATGGGAAATAGATGGGGAAACAGTGGAAACAGTGTCAGACCTTTATTTTTTGGGGCTCCAAAATCACTGTGGATGGTGACTGCAGCCATGGAATTAAAAGATGCTTGCTCCTTGGAAGAAATGCTATGACAAACCTCAACAACATACTAAAAAGCAGAGACATCACTTTGCCGACAAAGGTCCGTCGAGTCGAGGCTATGGTTTTTCCAGTGGTCATGTATGGATGTGAGAGTTGGACCATAAAGACTGAGTGTCAAAGAATTGAGAATTGTGGTGCTGGGGAAGGCTCTTAAGCGTCCTGGGACTGCAAGAAGATCAACCAATCCTAAAGGAAATCAACCCTGAATATTCACTGGAAGCACTGATGCTGAAGCTGAAGCGCCAATACTTTGGCCACCTGATGCGAAAAGCCAACTCACTGGAAAAGACCCTGATGCTAGGAAAGACTGAAGCCAAAAGGAGAAGGAGGTGGTAGAGGATGAGATGGCTAGGTAGTGTCACCGACTCAATGAACATAAATTTGAGCAAACCCCAGGAGGTAATGGAGGACAGAGGAGCCTGCCATGCTGCAGTTCTTGGTGTTGCAAAGAGTTGGACACAACTGAGCGACTGAACAACAACTACACCAGGCTCCTAGGATTAAAGAATAAAAATACAGTGGCACAGCAGGCTCAAAATTCAGACTGGCTTCTGTGAGCTGCACGGCACACAGCACGGTGTTTGGCAGCCCTGGCAAAGGTATATTTAAGCATGCATGGAGGCTAGAGAGGGCAAAACTTAAAAAGGAGTGATCATGGATAATTACTGAGAAAGAAAGATAAAGAGGGATGATCATGGACACATCTGGAGAAGGTTGCTCTTGAAGAAAAGGAAGGACAATTCCTTCTTTTCAGAGAAGAGTAAATAAAGAAATGATATCAGGATAGAAAAGATTATACCTCAGATGCTTGAGATTTTTCTCAGGAAAGGAAAAGATCAAGTTATTTGCTATAAACACTTTCATGAAGTAAGACAAAAAAACCCCTCACAATCGACATTATAGATCTGGAGGATAACAGAACACTAACTGGTATGAAAACAATCCAAAATCCTCACACAACTGTCTCTTGTATCCTTCAGGGATCAAGATAGTGATTAGGCCTGTTCAGAACTGGGCACTAGAAAGATAAATTGACATAAAGTTAAGTATTCTAAGGTATCAATGATGGGCTGGTAAAAACTGATGACCATGGGATCCTGGTGACTAGGGGAGGCAAATGAAAAGAGCAGTAGGCTAAAGAATTGAATGAATAGACACAAAGACGGGAGGGTTCCTAAAGACAGGAAGAGGGGAAGAAAGAGAGAGAGAAAACGGGTTCCATAAGTGTGGAAGAGTGCTTGTTTGTGGTCAGACAGGTCTTGACACAATGCCTCAGGCAATGAGCTACTGCCTAGGGCTGAGCACTACCCCGTCAGCTAAAAGCACAGAATTGAGAGACAAGTGCCTGTAAAAACACGCAGTCCTCGGGTGCAGGAAACAAACAGGCTTACCTGGTGGCGCTAGTGGTAAAGAACCCACCTGCCAACGCAGGAGACAGAAGAGATGTGGCTCTGATCCCTAGGTCGGGAAGGTCCTGTGGAGGAGGAAATGGCAACCTGCTCCAATATTCGTGCCTGGAGAAGTCCCATGGACAGAGGAGTCTGGCTGTCCTGTGGAGACTGCAAGGAGATGGACGTGACTGAAGCGACTTAGCATAGCACAGCAACAAACAAGTGAATGAATCTGCCCGTACAGGAATCAAACACTTAAAATATCTCCTCTCCTTTTAAAATGAACAATTCTATCTCCAAATTTAAGAAATTCATCAAGAGGCTAAAAGTCTACAATAAAGGTTAAGGCAGATGTGTGTCAGGAGGTAGAACAAAAAGTTAAATCTGTCAGGCCAATTGTAACCCACCTGTTAAAAGACTTTTAGCATAAATTTCCAATAAGGCAACAACAGTCTGTGCTTTAGAAACTCTGGAGAGCACCTAGCATGGCTTCAAAAAAAGGATATCACTCAATTTAATTTTAAAAGCTCCACCCATTGCAATCTCAGTGGATACACTACCATTTATACTCATAGCTTCATTTTTCACCATTCTGCTGCTCTTGACACATTATCCAATTACAGGAAAAAATTGGGAAAAATCAGACATGGCAACCTCCACTACCACATCCCTCCTTCAGTTTGCACTTTTTACACCATTAATTCTGACTACTCTTGCCCTAGTAATAAATGAAGAAGAAATGACACTGGCACAATCTAAATTTTGCAGAAAATATCAAGTACAAGAAAGATTGCCAAGTAGTACTAGTAACAATTGAGAACCCAAGAAATTTGAGAAGTTTCAAGTTTAAAAAGCGTTTTCTCCATTTCAGTCCTTTCCAAATAAAACAAAGGGCTTGGACAACACAAGATTGTGAAGCTTCAACGGACGATTTAGCTAACAGTGAATAAAAGAATCACTAAAATCGCTTATCCTTTCTTGGGCTATTACATTTCTTACCCTCACAAAGCCTTCTTTTAAAACCAGGACCACTTCTCAATTCTTTCCCTGGATCTAGTATACATATGTCCCTCCGTCTGCCCCCCCCCCCTCCAAAAAAAGGTTAGAGACCGAAGACTCGCTGTAGTCAGAAAAGGATTAATTTAGATGAAGAATCACTTGCCGTCACTGGCACCATTCCTCAAAACCATCAAAGTCTCCTGGGGGCTGGATCCCCCCGACAAGATGAACAAAATCCACTGGCGTCTGGATAGCAAGCTTTTCTCTGTAAGTCTATAAGCCTGGGAAAGCTTTCCAGACAGTTAAAAAGACTTCTCAAGGAAGCAAAAGGTCGAGACCAGGAAGATGGGGAGGTGACTAAAACAGGCAGACGACCCACCCACCTAACGCGAAGGAGGGACCGCTTGCAAGGGCTGACGCTTCAGCAGGAGGCAGGAAAGGTTGCGGAGGGCGGCCGGCGCTGCGACCCCCGGCCCCTGCGTGGGAATGGAGGGCACGCAAAGTCAGGGGCCAGCCGGAGGCCTGGAGTGGGGCGCGGAGAGGGGGCGGGACGTGGAGACAAAGCAGCGGTGGACTCTGGCTGAACACCACCAGGGTCTGAGCCACGGCGGGGCAAAGCCAAGAAAGCTTTGCCCCAAGAGGAGACACCGAAGCTTGCAGCTTCACCCACCTGCCAGACGCTCGCCCCGCGGACAGAAGCACGGGCGCTTCCTCTCCTGCCGGACACAGCCCCTGCCGCCGCCGGAGCTCCGGACCCGACAGCACAGGGCGGTAGCGAAGTAGGCAAAGCGGCGACCGCACTCGAGCAGACGGGGGTGTACGTAGGGGGCGCCGGGGGGCTCGGGAAGGCAGCTCTGTGCTTGACCTTCCTCACCGGTGGCCAACGGCGCTCCCTGGGAACAGCATCCCGCCTCGGCCCGCTGCAGCGGCCGGGCTTCCTGCGGCCACAACCCGCCCCCGCGCTACTCGGCCGCCGCCATCTTGTCGGAGGCGGGAAAGACCGCACTGCGCAGGCGCGCGCCGACGCTGCCGGCTCCCCGCCATAACGCGCAGGCGCGGGGGGCGCTTCCCACCCCACCCCCCACCCCCACCCGCCGAGGCCGTCTTCCGCAAAGCCGTCTGCTCCCTCGCACGGGTGCTGCCAAGCTTAGTGGCCAGCCACAAACTGCACCGCAGCCGAGTTAATAGACCCTTCTGCGCACCTCACAGTCAGTCATTGTGTAAAACCCTATCTGTGTGCCAGGTCCCGGGACAGGCGCTGGTGAAAGATTAGTAAAACGCGGCTTCAGCGCTAACTGCCACTGCTGCTAAATCGCTTCAGTTGTGTCCGACTCCGTGCCACCCCATAGATGGCAGGTCACCAGGCTCCCCGGTCCCTGGGATTCTCCAGGCAAGAACACTGGAGTGGGTTGCCATTTCCTTCTCCAATGCATGAAACTGAAAGTGAACTCGCTCAGCCCTGTCCGACTCTTAGCAACCCCATGCAATGCAGCCAACGAGGTTCCTCCATCCATGGGATTTTCCAGATGAGAGTATTGGAGTGGGGTGCCATCACCTTCTCCGTCCAGTGCTAAAGGTGTTCCTAATCTAGTGAAAAAGGACGGGGATGAACGAGTGATTTCCACAATTCTTGTTTGTTACCTGCACGCCACCTTCGCTCTCTTGCCCCTTTGATTTTAATAACTGAAAACATACCTCTTCCAGGAAGTCCTTACTCTCACACAATTTGGTTAGTTCTTTTCTAATACCTCGCCTTACCTCTTTAAGCTTTATTTCATTCATTGTAAATTCAACAAGTACTATTTGAGTTTCATTTATAGTCTAGATATGGTTCTAGGTTATAGCAATAAGAAATATAAACTCATGGGACTTCTATTTTAGGGGAGAGTATAAAACAAACAAACAAAAAAAACAAACTTCAAAAAATCAGCGAAATAATATTTGATAGTGGTGAGGGATGGGAAGAGGAAAATACCACCAAAGTTAATGTTGGGTGAGGGGTGGTAATTAGCAATCTCTCTCCAGAGATGACACTTGATCTGAGGCCTGACTGACCACGGGGGCCAGAAGCTATGAGAATCATCCAGGCAGAGCGTTCTAGACAGAAGAACAGCAAATGCAGCACACCTCTCATTCTTGAGGTGGGAGTGAGACCAGCACATAAAGGACAGAAAGACTAGGTGATGTGGACACCTGGGGAGGATATGTGGGGGGGCGGGGGGGGGGGACCGGGGCAGTTTAGGTGGGACATTGAGGCCATGGTAAGAAACTGGATTTTTACCCGATGGCAGCCCCTCCATCTTGCTGACACTGCCAGAACTCCTCCTCAAACACTTCTAGCTCCTGACTGCCTCGCTGGACATGCTGATTCCACTGTCTTGAAGACACTTGCTCTTGTTCTTTACACATCTAGCTTCTCATCTTTCAGGTTTCAGTTTAAATGTCACCTCAGAAAGGCCATCCTTCCTAATCGAAGTATCCCACCTGCCATTTCATTAGTCTCCATCATTGCACCTGATCATTTCTTTATGGGCACTGAACATATTTTTCAATTATATATTCATTGCTTCTTCACCATTCAGTTCACTAAACTGAACTCCATCAGGGAGGGAAGATGTTTCACTTACTAGTGAATACTCCATGCCTAGCACCATGCCTGGCATGAATGATCACTCAATATGTGTTTGCTGTTTTTAGGAATGTCGAGTTTGTCAGCACTTAAGTAGTCAGTGGTATACTCCATTGTTTTACACTGGTTTTTAAAAATAAATGCAAGTCATTTCCTGTTTATATACCCTCTGCTAGACTATAAATAAGAACTTTGGCAGAGAGAGAGAGGAAGAGAATGAGATGAAGAGTAGGTGAGGGGTAGTGTGCAAAGATTGTATTTTGCATATATTTGCAGGGCTGGGAGGTGGAAGGCTTCGATTTAGTGAAGCACCTGTTACATGTGTCCTGCGTTTGGCTTAATGGTCACTACAGCCTTGCTAGGTAGTTATCCTTAGTTTTATACATAGCAAACTTGAGAGAGATTAAGTAACTTGCCTAAGGTCCTACATTAAGAGACAGTGCCAACCATAAAGTTCATGCCCTTCCCTTCGAGAGAAACTGGATTTTGAGATGGGTTTGTTTGGTGATTTGATTCTGTGTCATTAGCAGGCTTTTATTAGCCATTTCAGCCACTGCCATTTAAGAATCCCAATCATACTGCTGTTCTTGTATAGGATCTCAGCAAACGGCCTGATGTGAAATTGCTGTCATTTTTTTTTTTCTTTTGGACTCTGGCAGGGTTCATTTGACCATTCCCTCTTCATGTCTTTTTAAAATTTGTATTTCTTTTTATTAATAATGTGTACACATTTGATCAAAGGAAAAGAGGAGATACAGAAAAATGGGTGCATTTCCTAAATGCTAGCTGCATCCCCTTGGTTAGGCTTGTTATTTTATGACTCTTTCATCTAGGTCCCAAGTGATACTTTAGACATCAAAGACAGTTCTCTGGCAAAGAGTGACAGCCTCATCACAACAATCACTTATCGCATTTGCTCATCAAAATTATACACCATCATTTCCCTCCAAACAATATAGCTGGGGGAAACGATGAGAAAGGATAGGGCTGCTATCCTGTATCCAGGGCCATTCAGGCTTTATATGAAGGCATTCACTTTTTTTAATATCATTAACTCATGATAGCATACACCTGTCAATCAAACCCAGTTAGTCCATAAGCAAACCAAATAGTAGTTGGGAATACATACTTCAAAAGATTCTTCGATCTTCTATCCCCACTGTAGTAGGACTCCTTCTTGGAATAAATTCTGGAATCAAGGCAATGTCTTTGGTTTCTGTGGGATGCTCTCCTCATGGTTACCATCTGTTGTTGGTTGAATATTCTCCCACTCCTCAAAAGATATGTTGAATTCCTAACCTCAAGTACTCAACAATATGAGCTTATTTGGGAATAGGATCACTGCCGATGTAATTAAGTTCAAATGAGGCCATACTGGAGTAGGTGGACCCCTAATCCAATAACTAGTGTCCTTCTAAGAAGTCAGCCAAATGGAGGAAGAGACACACGGGGAGAAGGCTGTTTGATGGCAAAGGCAAAGATTGGTGTCGTGCAACTGCAAGCCAAGGAACACCAAAGACTGCTGGCCAGCCACCAAAACTGAGGAAGAGGCAAGTGAGGATTTCTCTACAGATTTCAGGGAAACACAGTCGTGTCAACAACTTGATATCAGATTTAGAGGCTCCAAAACTGTGAGACAATAAATATCCATTCTTTTAAGCTACCCAGTTCATGGCAATTTGTTATAGCGGCCTTAAAGTCTAAAACACCCCACTCTCTCTTCGTGTGTGTGTGTGTGTGTGTGTGTGTGTGTGTGTGTGTGTCTGTGTGTGTGTGTGTGTGTGTGTGTGTCTGTGTGTGTGTGTGTGTGTGTGTGTGTGTGTGTGTGTGTGTGTGTGTGTACGTGAAGTAAAGGAAAGTGACTGTCAGGGCTTGAAGCATAGGAAAGAGATGGGGATGGGCTGCCCACTCCAGTATTCTTTCTGGCAAAACCCCATGGGCAAAGGAGCGTGATGGGCAATAGCCCATGGGGTACCAAAGAGTCTGAGATGTCTGCTAAGTGATGACTTAGCAGGCACACATGCATCCAAATTATCATTTAAGCCTGTGGCGCTGAAATACAGCTAGTGATGCATTACTGGAGTGGGTTGCCATGCCCTCCTCCAAGGGATCTTCCAACCCAGGGATCAAACCCAGGTCTCTTGCATTACAGGTGGATTCTTTACCATTTGAGCCACCAAGGAAGCACTCAGTTCAGTTCAATTCAGTTGCTCATCATGTCCGAATCTTTGCTACCCCATGGACTGCAGCATGCTTGTCCATCAACAAGTGGTGGAGTTTTCTCAAACTCATGACCACTGAGTCGGTGATGTCATCCAACCATCTCATCCTCTGTTATCCCCTCCTCTTCCTGCCTTCAACCTTTGCCAGCACCAGGGTCTTTTCATATTAGTCAGCTCTTCAGATCAGGTGACCAAATTATTGGAGTTTGAGCTTCAAAATCAGCTCTTCCAATGAATATTCAGGACTGATTTCCTTTAGGATGGACTGGTTGGATCTCCTTGCAGTCCAAGTGACTCTCAAGAGTCTTCTCCAACATCACAGTTCCAAAGCATCAATTCTTTGGTGCTAAACTTTCTTTATAGTCCAACTCTCACATCCATACGTGACTACTGGGAAAACCATAGCCTTGACTAGACAGACCTTTGCTGGCAAAGTAATGTCTCTGTTTTTTAATATGCTGTCTAGCTTGGTCATAATTTTCATCCAAGGAGTTAGCATCTTTTAATTTCTTGGCTGTAGTCACCATCTGCAGTGATTTTGGAGCCCAGAAAGATAAAGTCTACCACTGATTCCACTGTTTCCCCATCTATTTGACATGAAATCATGGGACCGGATGCCATGAACTTTGTTTTCTGAGTGTTGAGCATTAAGCCACATTTTTCACTCTCCTCTTTCACTTTCATCAAGAGGCTCTTTAGTTCTTCTTCACTTTCTGCCACAAGGAGGGTGTCATCTGCATATCTGATGTTATTGATATTTCTCCCAGGAATCTGGATTCCAGCTTATGCTTCATCCAGCCCAGGGTTTCTCATGATGTACTCTGCATATAAGTTAAATAAGGAGGGTGACAAGATACAGCCTTGACGTACTCCTATTCCTATTTGGAACCAGTCTGTTGTTCCATGTCCAGTTCTAACTGTTGCTTCCTGACCTGCATACAGGTTTCTCAACAGGCAAGTCAAGTGGTCTGGCATTCCCGTCTCTTTCAGAATTTTCCAGTTTGTTGTGGTCCACACTGTCAGAGGCTTTGGCATAGTCAGTAGAGCAGAAATAGATGTTTTTCTGAAACCCTCTTGCTTTTGTGACGATCCAGCAGATGTTGGCAATTTGATCTCTGGTTCCTCTGCCGTTTCTAAAACCAGCTTGAACATCTGGAAGTTCATGGTTCACATATTGTTGAAGCCTGGCTTGGAGAATTTTGAGCAGTACTTTACTAGTGTGTGAGATGAGTGCAATTGTGCAGTACTTTGAGCATTCTTTGGCATTGCCTTTCTTAAGGATTGGAATGAAAACTGACCTTCTTCAGTCCTGTGGCCACTCAATTTGCTGGCCTACTGAGTGCAACACTTTGACAGCATCATCTTTTAGGATTTGAAGTAGCTCAGCTGGAATTCCATCACCTCCACTAGCTCTGTTCATAGTGATGCTTCCTAAGGCCCACTTGACTTCACATTCCAGGATGTCTGGCTCTAGGTGAGTGAGCACACCAAGGTGGTTATCTGTGTTGTGAAGATCTTTTTTTGTACAATTCTTCTGTGTATTCTCGCCACCTCTTCTTAACAACTTCTGCTTCTGTTAGGTAAATACCATTTCTGTCCTTTATTGAGCCCATCTTTGCAAGAAATATTCCCTTGGTATCTCTGATTTTCTTGAAGTCATCTCTAGTCTTTCCCATTCTATTGTTTCCCTCTGTTTCTGTGCACTGATCATTGAGGAAGACTGCCTTATCTCTCTTTGCTATTCTTTGGAACTCTGCATTCAAATTGGTGTATCTTTCCTTTTCTTGTTTGCTTGTGGCTTCTCTTCTTTTCTCAGCTATTTGTAAAGCCTCCTCAGACAGCTATTTTGCCTTTTTGCATTTCTTTTTCTTGGGGATGGTCTTGATCCCTGTCTTCTGTACAATGTCATGAACCTCCGTCCATAGTTCATGAGGCACTCTGTCTGTCAGATCTAGTTCCTTAAATCTATTTCTCACTTCCACTGTATAGTCACAAGGGATTTGACTTAGATCAACAAAAATTTACAACAAAAGTCACTGTTGTAAAACTGATATCACCCAACACATTAATAGAGCTACATAGAAGAAAAATATTATCATGCCGAAGGTGATGAAAAGACGCCTTAAAAACTCAATGCCCATTCTTACTGAAAATACTGGATATAAAAGCACACTTTTTAAACACAATATATTTCAGACCCACAATAAGCCAGCACCACCCGATGAGGAAATACTAGATATACTATATTACTAGAGTCAGGGAAAGCCCCATTTTTACCACTGTTACTCATTTTTATCAGTCAACACAGAGAATGAAATTAGAAAGGAATACTACTGGTAGGGGTACAATTAAATAACTAGAATATCCAAAAGAACCAACTAAATATTACTACAACAAGATAATCTAGTAGTTTAGTCAAGTACAAATCATAAAGAAATCTTTCCTTTATATGTACAAAGAGAAACCAGATAAACGATAAAATGAAAGAAAAGATCTTATCTATAATTTTTAAAAAAACAGGTATAAACTGAATAAAGAGTTCAAAACATGTATGAGAAAAACTATGGAACACTTCTGAGAGACACAAAGGTAGATTTCAACAAATGGAAAGACATATCTTGCTTCTGTACTAAAGATTCAGTAGCATAATGATGTTCTTTCTCCCTGAGTTAATTTTACATGGTCCCCAAATAAATACTATATAAATTTTTTTTTTTTATTTTGTTTGCTACAGCTAGACAACTGGAAAGAAAAAACAAGCAAAAAAAAGGGAAAATATGAAGGGAAGAGCAAGAGTATTCCTATGACATATTAAATAATTGCTGCAAAGCCATTATAAGTAAAAGAGTACGAAGTCAAATGTACTGTATCAGTAAGCTAATTTCTTAGCTCTTATCATTATACTATGGATATATAAGATGTTAACATTAGGAGAAACTAACTGAAGGGTACATAGGAACTCTCTTATTTTTCTCTTTTATAAGTACAAAGTCATTTAAAAATAAAAAGACTTTAAAAAGCTATGATACTGGCAGATCAACCAAGGGAACACATTTTTTTAAATTCCAGAAGTATATGAAAAGTTAGTCATAGTAAAGGTAGCATCTCAAAGACATGTAAGAAGATGAACTTGAAATAAGCGGCAAGCATATGACCCAGCAATCCCACTTCTGGGCATACACACCGAGGAAACCAGATCTGAAAGAGACACGTGCACCCCAATGTTCATCGCAGCACTGTTTATAATAGCCAGGACATGGAAGCAACCTAGATGCCCATCAGCAGACGAACGGATAAGGAAGCTGTGGTCCATATACACCATGGAATATTACTCAGCCATTAAAAGGAATTCATTTGAATCAGTTCTACTGAGATGGATGAAATTGGAGCCCATTATACAGAATGAAGTAAGACAGAGAGATAAAGAACATTACAGCATACTAACACATATATATGGAATTTAGAAAGATGGTAATGATAACCCTATACGCAAAACAGAAAAAGAGACACAGATGTACAGAACAGACTTTTGGACTCTGTGGGAGAAGGCGAGGGTGGGATGTTTCGAGAGAACAGCATCGACACATGTATATTATCTATGGTGAAAGAGATCACCAGCCCAGGTTGCATGCATGAGACAAGTGCTCGGGGCTGGTGCACTGGGAAGACCCAGAGGGATCGGGTGGAGAGGGAGGTGGGAGGGGGGATCGAGATGGGGAACACATGTGTATCCATGGCTGATTCATGTCAATGTATGACAAAACCCACTACAATACTGTAAAGTAATTAGCCTCCAACTAATAAAAATAAATGAAAAATAAATAAATAAATAAGTGGCAAGGGCAGCCATGAGGAAGCATAAGACGGCACCTATCTCTCAAACTGCACATTAGGGTAAGTTATAGAAGAAACAGGGGTTCAAGTGCTAACAACATCACATGGCATTTAAATTACAGAAGAGAGTTGTGTTTGTAATTAAAAATACTTAAATGGAACATACCCTCTTCCAAGGAGGCTATTATAGAGCAACGAACATTTTAATTTCAACTTATTTGTGAAAGGGTAAGGCACATGGAAGGCTTGTTGGACCTCTGAAATGATTATGTCTATTACTACAATAGGGTTAATAAATCAAGTTCTTAGGTTATATCAAACAAATGGGACAGGTTTTTACTGGGAAAAAAGCATAACTACTTTTAATTAAACAGGATACATCCATGAAGTGGAATATTACACTGGCATTAAAAATGAGGTTGATGTATAAACAAACAAAAAGAAGAGAGAAAACAAGAGAGTACAGATCACTACGTCTCATACGGTTCATCCTGTTTTAGTAAAAAATAAAAGGGTTGTAAAAAGATAAAAATGTCATTGAGAAAAAGTACACTGACTGCCTCTGGAAAGGTCTCAGCTCTGCTGAGAAGATGCCTTCCTTTTCATTGTATACGTTTTTGTAAAGTTTGAAGCTCAGAGCAAAAGGTTAGTTTCTTTAAAAGATTGAATATTAGAGACAGACAAGATCCCAAATATATAAAGTGAACACAGTTTAAAGGTGGGGGGAATTGACTCAAGAAAGAAATAGATAATCTTAATAGTTCTACAACTACTGAAAGCTAGAGGAGTTTAAATGTTTCCCCTTTCCTCTGTCCAACACACACAAAAATACCAGATTCAAATGGCTTTATAAACACCTTCTACCAAACATTTGAGAAATGCATCATTCCAACCTTAACAAAATTAAATTATGTCATAGAAGATAATTAGATACAATTGTATTATGTAATTCATGTGGCATTAAGTGAAAATGCAGAATTATCAAATTATTAATACACAAATATTTATAACTAGATAACATATATTATAAATATTTTGTTAAATTATATAAATTATGATAGTTGTATAATTTATATAATCTAATAATTATATAAATTTATTAAATGACAGTGATCATAATAATTATGAATTAAAGTTAAATACATACTGTATTTGTAATATGATACTATCTAGCCAACTAGCCTTGTCTTTTTTTAAATGAACTATGTATGTGCACAGAGAAGACTGAAAGATCACTAAAATGTCAAGGGTCTTCCTTGGGTGTAGAAATGATAAAAATCGTGATTTTTCTAAATTTTATAACACTTCTACCAACTAACACACATTATTTCTGTATTTTTTCCTCCAAAAGTTAAGTACCTCTAGTTTGGACACAATTTGAAATCATCACATTTGAAGGAGAAGAAAAGTAAGGGAGCCAAAGGCAGATTCAGGTACATATATAAATTGTGGGGGAGCCTTTCTTAATACAAATTAATTCAAAATTGCTAGTGCTACTGCAAAAGGGCACAGGAACTCCAATTAAAGATTACTATTCACATACATAGAAAACTGACGCTCAAAGAAATTTCAAGGTTAATTCAGGTCCACCCACAGTGAAGTGGCAAGCCAGTGTTGGTCAAATCCTCATGAGCAGATCATGCTAGACCACCTACCTAGATATACGTACAGTAGGTGCTCTGTATCCTTGGGTTCTCCATTCAACCACTGTGGATTCAACCAGCCACGGGTCAAAACTATACAGAAAAGATCTGGGGAAAGTTCCAAAAGACAAAACTTGCATTTGCCAAGCAGCCTGGCAACTACTTACATAGCACTTACAAGGTTATTATAACAAACCTAGAGACGACTTAAAGTATAATGGGAGGGATATATGTAGACTATATGTAAATACTATACTGTTTTATATTAATGAAAGGGACTTGAGCATCTCTGGGTTTTGATATCCTCCAAGGTCTCAGAACCAACCACTCACAGTTACTAAACGATGACTGTGTTATCTCCCAGAGCAGCTTGTTTCTCCTTCAGAGTCTCATGATTCCTAAAAAGTTACGTGTTCAGTTTGCATTCCCACCAACAGTGTAAGAGGGTTCCCTTTCCTCCACACTCTCTCCAGCACTTATTGCCTGCAGACTCTTGGATAGCACCCATTCTGACTAGCGTGACATGGTACCTCATTGTGGTTTTGATTTGCATTTCTCTGATAATGAGTGATGTTGAGCATCTTTTCATGTGTCTGTTAGCCATCTGTATGTCTTCTTTGGAGAAATGTCTGTTTAGTTCTTTGGGCCATTTATTGATTGGGTCTTTTATTGTTCTGGAACTGAGCTGCAGGAGTTGCTTGTATGTTTTTGAGATTAATTCTTTGCGAGTTGCTTTGTTTGCTATTATTTTCTCGCATTCTGAAGGCTGTCTTTTCACTGTTGGTGGGAATGCAAACTAGTACAGCCACCGTGGAGAACAGTGTGGAGATTCCTTAAAAAACTGGAAATAGAACTGCCATACGACCGAGCAATCCCACTGCTAGGCATACACACCAAGGAAACCAGAATTGAAGGAGACATATGTACTCCAATGTTCATCGCAGCACTGTTTACAATAGCCAGGACATGGGAGCAACCTAGCTGTCCATCGGCAGACGAACGGATAAGAAAGCTGTGGTACATATATACAGTGGAATGTTACTCAGCCATTAAAAAGAATGCATTTGAATCAGTTCTAATGAGGTGGATGAAACTGGAGCCTATTTATACAGAGTGAAGATAGAAAAACACCAATACAGTGTACTAACGCATATACATGGAATTTAGAAAGACGGTAACGATGACCCTATCTATATGCGAGACAGCCAAAGAGACACATGCGTGAAGAACAGACTTTTGGACTCTGGGGGAGAAGGCGAGGGTGGGATGATTTGAGAGAATAGCATTGAAACATGTATATTATCATATGTGAAACAGATCACCCGGACAGGCTTGATGCATGAGGCACGGTGCTCAGGGCTGGTGCACTGGGATGACCCAGAGGGATGGGATGGGGAGGGAGGTGGGAGGGGGGTTCAGGATGGGGGACACATGTACACCCATGACTGATTCATGTCAATGTGCTGCAAAACACACTACAACACTGTAAAGTAATTAGCTTCCAATTGAAATAAATTAATTAATTACCAAAAGAAGTTACGTGTTCAGTTATTATCATCCTAGCACCTAGCGCTGCTCAATAAGCATTTATTGAGTGAATACATTTCTTAAATAATCAGAATAAGTGAAAACAAAAAATCTCAAACAGCTTAGACAGTATCAATAAATTCTCTTGACCCACAACTTTTTATCAATGAGTAACCACAGCTTTCTCTGGAAGATATCTAGAACAAAATCTCTTTAAATGCAAGAGGCATTTCCACATTTTTATGTTCAGTTAGTTAAATAACTAAAACTAAAGATAAACAGTTTCGGGTTGTCTTATGGAGTATGGCTAATCTATCAGGCGTCACTATCAAGGTAATCCTTGAAGGTAGGCATACAAGTAAAGGTAAAAGAAATTTAAAAACTGGAATGACTCAAAAATTAACTCTGTCAGAGTTAATTCTGCTTCACTGCTCTTATATGATATTAAAGACGTCAAACATGTATGCCCTGGTGTTACGGTAGTGAATACGCTATATTACATGGTAAGAAGGACTTGGCAGATGTAACTAAAGTTATTAATTAGCAGACTTTAAAAAAAAGGAGACAAGATTCACTGTCACTCGTTTGGCACTTTCTCTGCATGCCATATGGTAGCCTGCAACCCTAAAGAAGGAACACACTCTAAAGAATGAGCTTACATGGGGAAGATGAGCCCCAGAGCACTGTGACCCTTGCCCTAAAGCTCAGAACAATGGCAAAGTTTGTTTTGGCTCTGTTTGGCTGACATTTATCCAATGCTGGCATTGAAAATATCTGCTTTAGTTAAGACCAGTATGGATGCAATAAAGAACCATGTAGTGACATGAGAAAAAAGATCTTCATAACCCACATAATCACGATGGTGTGATCACTCACCTAGAGCCAGACATCCTGGAGTCCGAAGTCAAATGGGCCTGAGGAAGTCTCACTATGAACAAAGCTAGTGGAGGTGATGGAATTCCAGTTGAGCTGTTCCAAATCCTAAGAGATGATGCTTGCTGTCAAAGTGCAGCACTCAGTATGCCAGCAAATTTGGAAAACTCAGCAGTGGCCACAGGACTGGAAAGGGTCAGTTTTCATTCCAACCCCAAAGAAAGGCAATGCCAAAGAATGCTCAAACGACCACACAATTGCACTCATCTCACACGCTAGTAAAGTAATGCTCAAAATTCTCCAAGCCAGGCTTCAGCAATACGTGAACCGTGAGCTTCCAGATGTTCAAGCTGGTTTTAGAAAAGGCAGAGGAACCAGAGATCAAATTGCCAACATCTGCTGGATCACCGAAAAAGCAAGAGAGTCCCAGAAAAACATCTATTTCTGCTTTGTTGACTTGCCAAAGCCTTTGACTGTGTGGATCACAACAAACAGGAAAATTCTGAAAGAGACGGGAATACCAGACCACCTGACCTGCCTGTTGAGAAACCTGTATGCAGGTCAGGAAGCAACAGTTAGAACTGGACATGGAAAAAACCAAAAAACAACAAACAAACAAAAAATGAACTGGACATGGAACAACAGACTGGTTCCAAATAGGAAAAGGAGTATGTCAAAGCTGTACATTGTCACCCTGCTTATTTAACTTATGTGCAGAGTACATCATGAGAAATGCTGGGCTGGAGGAAGCACAAGCTGGAATCAAGACTGCCGGGAGAAATATCAATAACCTCAGATATGCAGATGATACCACCCTTATGACAGAAAGTGAAGAAGAACTAAAGAGTCTCTTGATGAAAGTGAAATAGAGGAGAGTGAGAAAGCTGGCTTAAAGCTCAACATTCAGAAAACGAAGATCATGGCATCCGGTCCCATCACATCATGACAAACAGATGAGGAAACAGTGGCTGACTTTATTTTTCTGGGCTCCAAAGTCACTGCAGATGGTGATGGCAGCCATGAAATTGAAAGACGCTCACTCCTTGGGAGGAAAGTTATGACCAACCTATACAGCATATTAAAAAGCAGAGACATTACTTTGTCAACAAAGGTCCGTCTAGTCAAGGCTATGGTTTTTCCAGTGGTCATGTACGGATGTGAGAGTTGGACTATAAAGCAAGCTGGGCACCGAAGAATTGATGCTTTTGAACTGTGGTACTGGAGGAGACTCGAGAGTCCCTTGGACTGCAAGGAGATCCAACCAGTCCATCCTAAAGGAGATCAGTCCTGGGTGTTCATTGGAAGGACTGATGCTGAAGCTGAAACTCCAATACTTTGGCCACCTGATGTGAAGAGCTGACTCATTTGAAAAGACCCTGATGTTGGGAAAGACTGAGGGCAGGAGGAGAAGGGGACGATGGAGGATGAGATGGTTGGATGGCATCACCAACTCGATGGACATGGGTTTGGATGGACTCTGGGATTTGGGGATGGACAGGAAGGCCTGGTGTGCTGCAGTTCATGGGGTCGCACAGAGTCAGACACGACCGAGTGACTGAACTGAGCTGAACTGAGAGACATGAGAAAGTTACCTTGTAACTTGTAAGGAATAACTCTTACAACCACAGTCAAACTCCTATGATTCAAGTAGGCCAATTCCAGAGCACTATGGTCCTGGACATTTTGACATGGACTTTCCTTGAGAATGGAGGTCACTTCCGTCTTGTTTTTATGTGGCTTTTGGATTAAAATCTTTGCTTGCTCAGCAATACACATCAGTGCCTAGTACTGTGCTGGTTGTATGGTACACTCTCAATAAAGGAGGGGGAGCGTGGCCCTGAGTGGGCCCAATGTAATCACATGAACCCGTAAATGCGGGGCTTCCCTGGTGGCTCAGTAGTAAAGAACTCGCCTGCCAATGTAGGAGATGCAGGTTTGATCCCTGTGTGGGGAAGATGCCCTGGAGAAGGAAATGGCAAGCCACTTCAGTAGCCTTGCCTGGGAAATCCCACAGACAGAGGAGCCTGATGGGCTACAGTCTATGGGGTTGCAAAGTCAAACACAACTTATCGACTAAACAACAATTCTCAGGCTTCGAAATTAAATTAGAATAAATTTCAAATCCCTTACCTCTGCTTACAAGACTGTATAACCTACCTCCTGCTTCCATTCCCACCCTCTTCCCCCACCTCCCCCGTTCTTTCCTCTCTCTAATGCCTTTGCACTGTGTGTCTTTCAGTTCGAGAACTCTGCTCCCAAATCTTCAAATGACTGCTCCACTGTTATCGTTCAGCTTTGGCATAAATGTCACATCTTCAAAGAGATCTTCCATCGCCATCAAATCAACACTGGTACTGTCCTTAAACCTTCTATCATATACACTGTTTTCTCCTCAAAACATTTAACATCTAAAAGGCTCTAGGCATCTATCCGTTTATTTAATTTTGTCTCCCTCATTATCATTCCCAAACTAGAACATAAATTTCATGAGGATAGGGACCTGGATTCTCATGCACTGCTGTTGCCTTCACACCTACAACAGTGTTTGGGGCACAGCAGACATCCAATAACACTGCTGAATGTATGAATGTAGATGATACAAAGAGGAGTAAGATATCAACTTACAAATGTGCACAGGAAAAGTTTTAATACGAGGTAACATCTGTACCAAAGGATGAGAGATTTGATAATTTCTGGCTAGGCAATCAAGAATGAGTTCAGAGAGAAAGTAGCAAGAGAAGTAGCCTTTAAAGATATTTAGGAATTTTAGGGCAGTTTTACATTTTGTCTGGTAGGCTAAAAACTTTAGACATCTTCTTATAGGCAATGAAAAATACAGACATTTCAAATAAGGAAGGATACATGATTATGGCAAGATTTACAAAAGTTAATAGAACCAGTTGATATTTCTTACTTTAGAGAAGAAATAACCAAGCATTATATGCATATACTACTAATTTATAGTTAAAACTAATGACCAAAGACTTTTTCAATTGAAAAACATGACAACAGGAAAAAAAAAAACACAAAATTTTACACTCTATAATAAACTTAATTGTTTTAATTAGTCTTATTTTGACAATTTTGACAGCATACTTACTAATTTATGTTTTTAATAAGACAAAGAACTAAAAAATCACCTCTGACAATCATTTTACCAAATTAAAAAATATTCAAACATCTCCTCGTTAGTAAAGGAAACGTTTTTTCTAAATTCTTAATGTGCTCTAATCTGATAAAATTCCACTTTCTGGTCATCCAATGTTTTAAGCAATCTTTTGTCTGGGGAAAAAAAAAATCAAATTCTGATTAATTTTTTTTTAATAAATGTTTAAAGCAGAATTTTATGTCTCCCCATGTGTCTTTTTAAAATCATGTCTTGTTGTCTTGTTTAATGTTTTCAGCTTTGATCTTTACTAAAAACCTAAAACAGCTATAACACTGCTCCCAAAGGTACAATTTACAATACAAACTTAGAAACCCTCCTCCATAAAGATGAGATGTCAACACTAAAGAGTTCAGGGACTTAAATTACCAAAACAGCACCAAATGTTTACGGTATCACTGTGAATTCAAGAAAAAGGAGCACACAGAATGAGTTTTTAAAAAATAGCCTTTTTTCCAAAACACAATTAAAACTACCATCACCTTAACATTTAAAATACTTAGATCACTTGGCCAATCATTTCATCAGTTTATAGCACACAAAAGAGCCCTGGAAATACATTTGATTTGATAAGAAAAAGTCCAATTTTTAAATTGACATTAAAGACAAAATCTACTGTATATGCAAGAATAAATTTATGGCGTAACAATGATGTTTATTTATTAGAACCTCAAACCAAATACTTGGGTCAAGACTTTTATTCTTACACGGTATCCTCAAGTTCTTACCTTGGATGAGAAAACAATGACCTTTTCAATACCCGATATACTGAAGATAGCATTGCCTAATACTACCATTTCCTGCTTTTTTTAATGTCGTCCCTCCCTCCTGCTTTATGCTGAATTTTAGCATGTAAGGCAATGTATAGCCTATGAAATTATTTCATTTCTGAGTATCTGAAGATAAATGTTTTCTATTACAGGGTAAACAATCCAAATTTATTCTTAAGTAAAATGACAAAACCAAATCTACCTGGCATTACTGGATTGTGTCAATCAAATCAGAAACCTCTGGGTCACTTGCACTACTCAGAGTAGATCTAATACACAGATTCATTTTAGGGATTGAGAGAATGAATCACAGCAAGAGTTCAACATGAACACTTCACACTATGAAAGTGAAAGAGAGAAAGGAAAATCAAGGCAAACTAACAAATTTAATTCCTTCTTTCAATATAGATAAATATTTTTAAAACTGAAACTTATATTTACTTCATAAATCTTTAAAAAAACTTTCTTTGCCAAGTCCCGTAAGATCGGTAGAATTGTAGTGCTTCTACACTGCTTCTCTTCTATTAAAATAGAAAAAGCAGCACTGCTTCTATCAAAGATCAATACCCTAACGTGGGCATGGAGTCCAACTACTCCTGTCTTTGCAAGAAAACCACTGACTAACCTCTCTCTCTCCCGTATAGTCAGTTTCTCCTCTTCTACTGAACCACTATCATGAACAAATGTGCTCTATTATTACACATCTTAAGAAATTCCTCAGGACTTCCCGATAGCTCAGATGGTAAAGAATCTGACTGCAATGCAGGAGACCTGGTTTCGATCTCTGGGCCAGGAAATTCCTCTCCTGACCTCAGCTCCCCTTCACCTCCCCCGCCCCACCAATTAGATATGACCATTTCTTTGTTCTACTCACAGCAAAACTTCTTCATCTAGTGGCCTTCATTTCCTATCTCTATTTTCTCACCTTTAATTTACTCTTTAACCCACCCTAATCCTAAACAATCTCCTGAAACTCAATTGTCAAGGTCAGTGATGACTACCCAGTGGCCTAATTCCATTGCCTCATCTTAGTACAGTAACCTCTTCAGGAACATTAGACCAAGCAGACCACTCTCTTCTACTTGAAGTAGATGTCTTCTCTTGTCCTCTACTTGTTCTTCTGGCTTTCCTCCTCCCTCTGATTTCCTCTATTGGTTTGTTTTGTCTCTTCAGGCGTCTTCTAAAACATGAGTGCCTGAGGACTTGTACCAGGACTGCTTTCTCTCCTGTTTTCTCACCTACTCCCAAGGCTTTAACGTCAATAACCTCAGACATGCAGATGACACCACCCTTATGGCAGAAAGTGAGGAAGAACTAAAGAGCCTCTTGATGAAAGTGAAAAAGTTGGCTTAAAGCTCAACATTCAGAAAACTAAGATCATGGCATCTGGTCCCATCACTTCATGGCAAATAGATGGGGGAGCAGTGGAAACAGTGGCTGACTTTATTTTGGGGGGCTCCAAAATCACTGCAGATGGTGATTGCAGCCATGAAATTAAAAGACGCTTGCGCCTTGGAAGGAAAGTTATGGCCAACCTAGACAGCCTATTAAAAAGAAGACATTATTTTGCCAACAAAGGTCCGCGTAGTCAAGGCTATGGTTTTTCCAGTGGTCATGTATGGATGTGAGAGTCGGACTATAAAGCAAGCTGAGCGCCGAAAAATTGATGCTTTTGAACTGTGGTGTTGGAGAAGACTCCTGAAGAGCCCCTTGGACTGCAAGGAGATCCAACCAGGTCATCCTAAAGGAGATCAGTCCTGGCTGTTCATTGGCAGGACTGATGCTGAAGCTGAAACTCCAGTACTTTGGCCACCTCATGCAAAGAGTTGACTCATTGGAAAAGACCCTGATGCTGGGAGGGATTGGGGGCAGGGGGAGAAGGGGAAGACAGAGGATGGGATGGTTGGATGGCATCACTGACTCGATGGACATGGGTTTGGGTGGACTCCAGGAGTTGGCGATGGACAGGGAGGCCTGGCGTGCTGCAGTTCATGGGGTCGCAAAGAGTCGGACACGACTGAGTGACTGAACTGAACTGAATGATGTTAAATCTCGAATTTAAATCCTAACCCTCTTCTGTGAATATCCAACTATCTATCTGATATTTCACTTGGATACATTTAAAATAAACAGATACCTGATTCACAAATTTCCTGGCCCTCTCCCTATGAGATTTAAATCTTCAAATACCTACTCCTCTGAAGATTTCTGTCACAAAGAATACAGGGACAATTTTTTTTTCTTCTCTTACAGGGGCAGCCTTGCTCTTCCACACTATTACAGCAGCCTGAGTATGTATGTGCTAAGTCACTTCAGTCGCGTCTGACTCTTTCGACCCTATGGACAGTAACCCACCAGGCTCCTCTGCCCATTGGATTCTCCAGGCAAGAATGCTGGAGTGGGTTGCCATGTCCTCCTCCAGGGGATCTTCCCAACCCAGAGATTGAACCTACGTATCTTACATATCCTGCCCTGGCAGGTGGGTTCTTTACCACTCACACCACCTTATTTTGTGAAGAGTATAGTCAGAATTCATTATTTTCTGAATAAAAATGCCCTATATACAGTGAGGGTTCTGAATGACACCTGGATCCAATGGCTAGATTAAAGCAGTAACATCAATAGATAAGGCAGGCAAGATCTCAGCACCACATTAAAGCTCGAGGATGTATTCTACAATTTCTAAGAGGAAGCCAGAATACTAATTCTTTAGATATTCCCAGATTACGTGAATGTTGTTCTTATCAGGCATCAAATACAACAAAAAATAAATCACTGTGAAAACGTTGGCAATCAAACAGGCATTTTCCTGAGCAATGCATAATAGAAAAGTATGCAGCACCCTAAAAGCATTACTTTTTTGAATAAATTCACCTTGAGATTACCAAAAACAGCAGTTGTAAGATCGCTGATCCAATGCTTATTTAAATGGGGAGTGGCACCAGAGCCACTTTCAAAGACTATCCTTAAAAATCTTTAAATTCTGATATGCAAGCTTTAGCACAGTGTTCACCTATGCTGAACAGAGCTGACCTGAGTGACCAGTGGCTTCCCAGTGGCTCAGCGGTGAAGAATCCACCTGCCAATGCAGGAGACGCAGGAGACTCGAATTCGGTCCCTGGGTCAGAAGATCCCCTGGAAGAGGACATGGCAACCCACTCCAGTATTCTTGCCTGGAGAATCCCAAGAGCAAAGGAGCCTGCTGGGCTACTGTTCACAGGGTCACAAAGAATTGAACATGACTAAGCACACATGAGTGACCAATAAAACATTGCAGAAGCGTGTGACTTCTGAGGCTACGTCACTGTAAGACACTGTGGCTTCTACCCTGGTCCCTTGGATTGCTTACTGTGGAGCCAGCCTCTGGGTTATCAGGACACTCAGGCCACTCAGGTAACCTTATGGAAAGGTCAACATTTGGGTCCCAGGATGGCCTTTCCATAAGGTTACCTGAGTGTCCTTACAATGACTACCAACTTGCCAGCCAGATGAGTGAGTGAATGACCCCGGAAGCCGATCCTCTAGCCCTACTCAGCACTTGTTGCTCATGTAGACAGAGAATAAGCAAAATACACAGATTCTTTCACCTTACTGTAATCCATAACAGAAATTCCTCCTAACCACCCCCTTGAATAACTAGCAAATGAGCCATCCTTGTCAGAATTTCCCCAATTATCTTAACCACGGGACCACTTCTGTTAAAGCCCAAACCAGTAGGATTTCGAAACTGAAAGACTGGCTAATCAGACTGAAGCAGAAAGCTGTTTATCCTCTTCCAGTATCTGCTTTGTAACTTTTGAAGTAAAAAAAAAAACTGTTCTGGAGCTTGAATGAGAGTTATCATTATGATTTAAAATGCATGTTCTAGAATGCTACCTTGTGATGAAGACACAAATTAGAGTTTACCACAGTAGTGTATATATTTGCCCACCTAACAAGCTGAATTTGCAAAATTTGGGTTTCTGTGGACTACAGTGTGAAAAGCTAATCAAGAAACTGGTCACAGTGATTACACTGTTACCTGTGTTAATCACACAGTGATTGCTTCTGTGAAGGGGACATGTGTAACTAAGAGAGACAGGGATGAAAAGTCAAAGTGTGAGTCGTTCAGTTGTGTCTGATTCTGTGACCCCCATGGACTATAGCCCACCAGACTCCTCTGTGCAGGAAATTCTCCAGACAAGAATACTGGAGTGGGTTGCCATTCCTTTTCCAGGGTGTCTTCCCAACCCAGGAACTGAAGCAGGGTCTCCTGCATTGCAGGCAGGTTCTTTTCCGTCTAAGCCACCAGGGAAGAGACAGGGACAGCATATTTATTTTCATTTCGTTTTCTCTTGCAGGTTTTGATATGTATACTGCACGCCGGTAATATCTGCTCAAGAATATAAATCTTTAAGTCTCTTCCTGACAAAACTACATTTTTTAATGTTTAAAATAAGAGAAACCTAAAACAACTTCAGTACTTATTCAAAATCATGCTCATTACTTTTTAAATTCAACCAAGTAAGACATTATCTCAGTATCTTATTAGTGCCTACATTTGAAGCAAGTTACATGTTACAATGCTAGAAACACCCAAGATGATACGACAAGAAACAATCAGGCTTTGATAACATAAAAGCAGAATATGATTTTTTATTTTTTTTTTTATTTTTTTTTAAATATTATTTTATTAGTTGGAGGCCAATCACTTTACAACATTTCAGTGGGTTTTGTCATACATTGACATGAATCAACCATATAGTTACACGTATTCCCCATCCCGATCCCCCCTCCCACCTCCCTCCCCACCCCACTCCTCAGGGTCCTCCCAGTGCACCAGGCAAGAGCACCTGATTCATGCATCCCACCTGGGCTGGTGGTCCGTTAAAAATATGGAACGCTTCACGAATTTGCGTGTCATCCTTGCGCAGGGGCCATGCTAATCTTCTCTGTATCGTTCCAATTTTAGTATATGTGCTGCCGAAGCGAGCACAGAATATGATTTTTTAAAACCACGTATGTAGATCAGCCTTAGAAAACAATAAAAAGAAAACTGGTGTTGTTATATCAATCCCAGACAAACTAGACCTTCATGCAAAAAGCACTTTCAGAATAAAAGTGGAATACTTCGTAACAGTAAGTCACTAAGCAGATATAACTATTACACATTTCTATCCAAATACTAGGCTTCCCTGATGGCTCAGCAGGGGAAGAATCTGCTGGCAACGCATGAGACACAGGAGATGTGGGTTCAATCCCTGGGTCGAGAAGATCCCCTGGAGAAGGAAATGGCAACCCACTCCAGTATTCTTGCCTAAAAAATCACAAGGACAGGGGAGTTCGGAGGGCTACAGTCTAAAGGGTTGCAAAGCGTCAGACATGACTGAGCAACCAAGCACAGTGTATATATATATGTTCATCTACTAGCAATGTCTCAAATAAATAAAGCAAAAGCTGAGAGAATACAAGGGGAAATATCTACAGTGGTAAATGGGATATTTTAATACACTCTTGTCTGTGTAATTGATACAAGCAAACAAAAGGTCACTTATGACCCTGAAGATTTGAAATACGGAATTAACCAGCAAGATCCAATGTAAATATATTAGAACACCACATTCAATAGCTATAGGGAAAAAATAATATACTGGGGCCACAGTGCAGATCTCAAATGTTAAAGGTCTGAAATCACAGACCTTTGAAACACTGAGATTGTTCTCTGATGACATTGCTATGTTGTTAAGCGTTCTCTGATGACATACCTTATGTTGTTAGAAATAAAAGACATTTGAAAACAACTAGAAAATCTCCATGTGTTCAGAAATCGAGAAATATAATACATTCAAATTATCCAAGTGTTAAAGTAGATACCAGTGAAAATTAGAAACCATTTTAAAGTGAATTATAAAAGTACTATATATTAAAATTTGAGTAATGTTGCTAGCTGAAACAGTACTTAGAGGGAAATGCTCAGCCTTAAATGCATATATTTAAAAGGGAGAAATGCTGAAAAGTAGTGATCTACAAGAAGTTAGCAAAAGAACAAAAAAGTAAATCCCAAAAAGTAGAAGGAAGGAAATAAAGAGTGGAAATCAATGCAATAGAGAACAAATATATAATAAAAAGAAAAGGAATCAGCAAGATTCAAAATTTGGTTCCTTTGAATGACTACTAAATTCCCAGGGAGACTGAATGAGGAAAAACAGAAGGTAGTTTTAGCCTATAACAGATACAGTAAGATAATTCTTTACTGCAACCATTAAACGGATACTAATATTTATTATAAATAATTTTATGCTAGTAAATTTAAAAAGTTTAGATGAAAAGGACAACTTCTTAGGGGGAAAACTACCAAAATAATCAACAGAAAATCTGAGAAGGTTAAAAATTAAAAATCAAAGGAGTAATTAAAAATCTTTCCACAAAGAAAATTACCAGCCCAGATGGCTTCTCGGCCAGATTCTCACAGAAATTTAATGGAACAATTCAGTCCTACTTAAACTTTTTCAGAATAGAAAATGAGGGTCAGCTCATTTTATAAGGCTAGTATGAGATAACCGCTGATTTCAAATCCTGACAAGGACAATATAGGCCACCTCACTGATACAAAACTATTAACAGAATATCAAACTGAATCCAGAAATACATAAAAAGAGTAATACTGTAAAACCAAATTAGGTTTACCTCAGAAATCAGGTTAGGTTTAAGATTTTAAATAATATGTAATTCAATATATTAACATAGTGAAGGAGAAAAGTCATACAGTAATGAAAAGCTGCAACAACAACAAAAAAAGCATTAAATTCAAACAAACAGAACAAAACACAAAATTCTTAGTAAACCGGTACAGAAGGGAACTTCTTTAAACATGATGAAGGGTTTCACAGAAACAAAACAAAACGAACTTGAGCAAACAGGCCTGGAGGGAAATGCTGAAAGCTTCCTCTTGGAGACCGGGAACCAGAAGGGCAGGAGCTCTGGGGTGGCGGCAGCGCTGTGCGTCTTGACCTGAGCAATAAGTTCATGTGTGTTTGTGTGTTTGCAGTAACATGTAAAGTTCTCCATGGTGCTTTTATATACACCTTGAAATATATATTAAAGATAAAAAAGAAAGAAATATTTGGAAATAAAAGGCTAACCTAGCCTATCACTCAAGCTTGGCAACTCCGTAGGTCCTCACCTCCCCACCACCACCCAGCTACCGTTACTTTCAAACCAGTTAACATTTATTGGGCTTACAAGACATGGTACAATGTGGCAACATGTATCATGAACCTTAACAATGTCTAAGATGAAACCTTATTCCATTACATTACTCCAGTGCCAATCATTCCATTCTAAGGAAAAAGACAAAGAGAAAAAAATCCATGTGTTAAGACATTCACTGCCCACATGATGATAAAATAGAAAACCTAAACTAAATAACCAACTCCAGGAAACAATTAAGAAAAATAATTTTTACAATGGGATTATACAGTCAATAAAAATAAGATTTATCAAATATTCCAAGAAATGAATATAACCTAATTTTTAAAAAATTAGACATATACACATGTTTACACTGTAACAGGGGGAAAAAGTCATAGGCACAAAGAAGAAAGTGAAAGACAGAGGGAAGAAGAGAGGGACAGAGGGTACTGAAAGCGGGAGGGAAGGGTTGGGAGAGACGAAAACTCAACTGGTTTTCTTCATATGTTGAGCTTATGAATGTCATCTGTACTTCTGCATTTCCTGAATTTTCTTTAATGACTACAGAAAACTTTAGTAATGGGGTACATAAGAGCTGAAGAAAATAATCACAAACCTAAGTAAAGTACCCTAAATATTTTAAGAAGTTCCTTCAAAGGGTAACTTTAAAATTTCAACTTTTATCTCAGTACCATTTTATTCAGATAAATTATTTAACATTTAAATTGTGTTAAGTCTATCATATGCTAGTTACTTAGCACAGAGAGAACTTTAATCATAATTAGTACTTAAAATAATATAACTTAAAAATAATAATTAGATTTCCAAAGATATATCATCTCCAATTTTCTGGCTAGAAAGTGAAAAGTGAAAGTGAAGCCACTCAGCTGTGTCCAGCTCTTTGCGACCCCATGGACTGTAGCCTACGAGGCTCCTCCATCCACGGAATTTTCCAGGCACGAGTACTGGAGAGAGTTGCTGTTTCTTTCTCCAGAGGATCTTCCCCACCCAGGGATCAAAGCCGGGTCTCCTGCATTGCAAGAAGATGCTTTTACCATCTGAGCCACCAGGGAAGTTCCCTTGAGGCTTCCCTGTGGCTCAGCTGATAAAGAATCCGCCTGCAATGTGGGAGACCTGGTACAGTCCATGGGGTCACAAAGGTCAGACACGACTGAGTGACTTTCTAGCTAGCTGCTGCTGCTGCTAAGTCGCTTCAGTCGTGTCCAACTCTGTGCAACCCCATAGACGGCAGCCCACCAGGCTCCCCCATCCCTGGGATTCTCCAGGCAAGAACACTGGAGTGGGTTACCATTTCCTTCTCCAAAGCACAAAAGTGAAAAGTGAAAGAGCAGTCGCTCAGTCGTGTCTGACTCTTCACGACCCCAGGGACTGCAGCCCACCAGGCTCCTCCATCCATGGGATCTTCCAGGCAAGAGTAATGGAGTGGGGTGCCATTGCCTTCTCCAGACTTTCTAGCTAATAAAATCAAGTCCTTAAATGACCTTCAGAACTCCCCTTGGTCTACCCTGCCCACACCTACCCTCTGACCTGCCCTGCCACACACCCCCCACCCCCGCTTCAGCCACGGCCTCCCACATGCTGCTCTTCCAACATGCCAAGGACATTTCCACGTTAGAAGCTGCTGCTTGCTCTACCCGAACATTTCCTTCCAGATAGTTCCATGGCTTAATCCACTTCACTCAGAAAAGGGCTTCTCAAAAAGCCTTTTCTCACCAAACTACCTGAAGTATTACAGTATCCTGTTACTTTTTAATCCCCTGAATCTATCTTATTCTGCTTCAAAACCTGTGAGCTCCCTGACGTGTGTGTGCGACTGAGTGTGCACACATGAATAATGTCTATGCCCCTCGCTGATATTTAAGCTCAGGAAGCACAGCTCTACTTTGTTTACCATTGTGTCACATGACTGCCAATAGCAGGCTTTCAAAAATACTTGTTGAAAGAACAAAAGATGGTAACTGGTTTTAGTTTTGCTGAGAAAATAATGATGGAACACTACTAGAATTCAGTAAAGCTTTCAAATGAATTCATTCTCAATCACAAGAGCATGACACACATACTTTGGTGGTAGGAGTACAACGTTCACAATTCAGGGTTCAGTAACAGGAAGGAATGGGGACTTCTTATGTTTCTCTGCCCCTTTCCATATCCTTCCTTCCTCTCATTCATCCATAAATGGTTACTGTGTACCACTAAGTCAGAGAGTATTCTACACATTAAGAACACACAGACAATTAAGGCAAGTTAATGCATGAGACATATGAGCATAATAACCATAGAACATGGCATGCAACAGAGTTCTGTGAAGTTGTAACATAACAGAGGAAGTAATCCACTTTTAGGGGCAGGTGTTCAGGGAAGTTTCAACAGTGATGACATTCAACAAACACTTGCAAAACCAAATAACAAAAGATATGCTTCATTTTACTTTACATATGAAATGAGAGTATTAAGTCTGAAAGTGCTACAGTAATTTGCTACCATGAGATAAGCTCGCTTGAGAGCGAAACCAAAACAAGAGGAATGCCAGAGCAGGACCAGAGAAACTAAGCCAAGTCCTTGATGATTTCAGACTGGATGAAGCCCCAGATGAAGTTCAAGGACAAGACCTAATCATGCCCTTTACTGTGTAGCCAGTCTGAATTTGGTTTTCTGTCACTTGCAATATAAGTATACAGAGGAATCTCAGCGAATTCTTTGGAAAAAACCAAAGCATTTGTTTTTTCAGTGTACAGGGGCACTATTGGTATTCTGGAAGGGACAATTCTTGTTTTGCGGGCAAACATCACAGGACACTTGGTATATCTCGTCTCTACCAGACCCACAGATTTCCAAACACCACTCATCTTCAAGAAGAACCACAGGTCTATTCCCTGTTAGTTGCTACCTGTATCCATTCCTCACAGTGCACGCGTAAATGTTCTTAACAACAACCTTAAAAGAACTGGGATATACCACTCAAATATACTAATTTTATATAGTAATCCATTTTAATTAGTCATTCATGACTATCTAAATGACTGATTCAGTCCTAAGCACAGCTTATACCTGCTCTTGAGATAAGCAGTGCTTTAAGAATGCCACTACTATCTGAAAATTCTCATTCATTTAAGCTTACTTCTCCATACAATATTATCAATATATGTCACTGACAATGTTGGTTATCTTCCCTGTAGCCATTCATTTAATTTCTTCCTAGACTGAAATGCTAGATATTGGTTTTTCTAGTCCCCTTGCAACTAGGGCATAAGTAATAAGGCCAAAATGAAATCTGATACAGGCTTTCTGTAAAAGGTTTACTTGCTTCATCAAGAGATGAGAGGGCAAACTTCCTCCCGTCTTTGGTGGTTGTGTCAGAATGTGATGCCTGGAGCAGAAAGAGAAACATGCAACTATGAAAGGATAAACCTGAGCACAAAGGTCGCCACACTACAGATAAAGATGGAAAGCACTTGGATTCAATCTAGAGGGGAAGCCAGTCTGAGCAGGAACCCAAATGGGAGGGCAGTTTAGAGGAAACGGAAACACAGAACCTCTGTGCTGACTGAGGACTGAGGACTGAGCAAAGCCAAGCTTATGCACAAATTGCCCTTTAAACTAATCCTACCTATGCCTTTGCCAATTACCTGAGCTAATACACTTCTTCTGTTTTTAAATCCTATTTGCATCCTAACTGATACAGGAAACAGCTATGTTTAGGGGAAAGAGCAAAATCGAGACACTGCAGGGAATGTAAAGAAACTTTCAGACGTAAGAGAATCAGGAACTATAAAGCCAAGAAACAAGAAATCAGATCATTTCATTCCTATGGAGTATATTTCAGAAGTGGTCTAAGAAAACCTGGATGATTGAGATAAGGCCGTTAGCTTTGGTAATTAGATCATCAAGATGACTTTTTAAAAACCAATTTCGGTGCTGCGATGGTAAGGGAAGTCAGAGTGCAAAGGAAAGAATAATTTACACTTTTAAGAACTCCATAATGCACCAAACCCTTGGAAAGACATGTAACGTGTGTTAAACTCCGTCGATTACAACTCTGTGAGGTAAGTATAACATTCTGTGGTGTCCTTAGTCGCTCAGTCTTGTCCGACTCTTTGTGACCCCATGGACTACAGCCCACCAAGCTCCTCTGTCTATGCTGACTCTCCAACAAGAATACTGCATTGGGTTGCCATGTCTTCCTCGTATAACATTCTACTTTACAGACAAAGAACACAGCCTGAGTAGTAAGTTGCCCACAGCCACACAGACAGTAACTGGTTTCAGTAGACTTCAAAATCAGATCTTTGAAGCTTAAAAGTAAATGTCCTTCCTACTATACCCCTTCATGGATCACAGACTCGTCGTGGTGAAGGGGCTTGTGTAACTCAGTGAAGCCATGGGCCATGCCGTGCAGGGCCAGCCAAGACAGACGGGTCCTGGTGAAGAGTTCCGACAAAACGTGGCCCACTGGAGGAGGGAACGGCAAACCACTCCAGCAGTCCTGCTGCGAGAACCCCACGAACAGCATGAGGCAGAAAAATAAGACACCGAAGATGAGCACCACAATCAAAAGGTGTCCAATATGCTCCTGGGGAAGAGTGGAGGGCAGTCGTTAGTTCCAGAAAGAATGAAGTGGCTGGACCAAAGCGGATATGACGCTCAGTTGTGTGGATGTGTCTGATGGTTAAAGTCAAGTCCGACGCTGTAAAGAGCTATTGCTCTTTTTTTGCATGGGAACCTGGAACGGCAGGTCCGTGAATCAAGGCAAATCGGATGTGGTGAAGCAGATGGCAAGAATGAACATCTTAGGAATCACTGAACTAATATGGATGAGAATGGGCGAATTTAATTCAGATGACTGTTATGTCTACTACTGTGGCCTAGAATCCCTTAGGAGAAAGGAAGTAGCCCTTAAAAGTCAACAAGAGTTCTAAATGCAGTACTTGGGAGCAACCTCAGGAAAAAAAAAAATAATCTAAGTTCATTTCCAAGGCAAACTGTTCAATATCAGTGTTATCTTAAGTCTCTGCCCCAACCACTAATGCCAAAGAAGCTGAAGCTGAACAGTTCTATGAAGTAGAACTGCTGTAGTTCTCGAACTACACCTTCTAGAACAAACACCAAAAAAAAAAAAAAAAGGATGTCCTTTTCATCACAGGGGATTGGAATACAAAATAGGAAGCCAAGAGACACCCAGAATAATAGGCAAGTTTTGCCTTGGAGGGCAAAAGCAGGGCAAAGGCTAACAGAGTTTTGTCAAAAGAACACGCTGGTCATAGCAAACACCCTTTTCCAACAACCAAGAGACAGCTATACACACGGACATCACCAGATGGTCAATACCAAAATCAGATTATGTTCTTTGCAGCTGAAGATGGAAAAGCTCTACACAGACAGCAAAAAGAAGACCTGGAGCTGTCTGTGGCTCAGGTCGTGAGCTCCTAATAGCAAAATTCAGGTTTAAAGTGAAGAACGTAGGGAAAACGACTAGGTCATTTAGATACGACCTAAATTAAATCCCGTATGATTATACAGTGGAGGTGACAAATGGATTCGAGATGAGATCTGGTAGAGAAAGTGTCTACCAGATTCGTAAAACTGAAAGAGGTTCATATATGAGTTTATTGAAAGAGATTCATATGTTTTATATGAGTTTATATACGAGGTTCATCACTGGAAAGAGGTTCGTAACATTGTATAGGAGGCAGTGACCAAACTAGTCCAAGAAAAAGAAATGCAAGAAGCTTAAGTGATTGTCTGAGGAGACATTAGAAAGAGCTGAGGAAAGGAGAGAAGTGAAAGGCAAGGGAGAAAGGGAAAGATATACTCAACTGAGTGCAGAGATCCAGAGAATACCAAGAAGAGATAAGAAACCCTTCTTAAGTGAACAATGCAAAGAAAACAACACAATGGGAAAGACTAGAGATCTCTTCAAGAAAACTGGAGGCATCAAGGGAACATTTCATGCAAGGATGGACACCATAAAGGACAGAAATGGTACGCACCTAATAGAAGGAAAAGATATCAAGAAGAGGTGGCACTAATACACAGAGAACAGTACACCAGTCACTGTGGTCACTCACCCAGAGCCAGACATCCTGGAGCGTGAAGTCAAGGGGGCCTTAGGGAACATTACTACCAACAAAGCTAGTGGAGGTGACGGAATCCCAGTTGAGCTATTTGAAATTCTAAAGGATGATGCTGTTAAAGTGTTGCACTCAATATGTCAACAAATTTGGAAAACTCAGTAGTGGCTACAAGACTGAAAAAGTTCACAGTTTTCATTTCAATCCCAAAGAAAGGTAATGTCAAAGAATGTTCAAACTACCATACAATGGCACTCATTTCACATGCTAAAAAGGTTACGCTCAAAATCCTTCAAGCTAGGCTTCAAAAGAATGTGAACCTAGAACTTTCAGATGTACAAGCTAGGTTTTGAAAATGCAGAGGAACCAGGGAGCAAACTGCCAACATTTGTTCGATTATAGAGAAAGCAACAGAATTCCAGAAAAACGTCTGCTTCTGCTTCATTGACTGCGCTAAAGCCTTTGAATGTGTGGATCGTAACAAACTGTGGAAAATTCTTAAAGAAACACCAGTACCAGACCACCTTACCTGCCTCCTGAGAAACCTGTATGCAGGTCAAGAAGCAAGTTAGAATCGGACATTGAACAACTGACTGGGAAAGAGTTATAATAAAGCTGTATCTTGTCACCCTGCTTATTTAACTTCTATGCAGAGTACATCATGAGAAACACTGGGTTGGATGAAGCACAAGCTGGAATCAAGACTGCTGGGAGAAATATCAATAACCTCAGATATGAAGATGATATCACTCTAAGGGCAGAAAGTGAAGAGAAACTAACGAGCCTTTTGATAAGGGTTAAAGAAGAGCATGACAAAGTTGGCTTGAAACTCAGCATTCAGAAAACTAAGATCATGGCATCTGGTCCCATCACTTCATGGGAAATAGATGGGGAAACAGTGGAAACAGTGTCAGACCTTTATTTTTTGGGGCTCCAAAATCACTGTGGATGGTGACTGCAGCCATGGAATTAAAAGATGCTTGCTCCTTGGAAGAAATGCTATGACAAACCTCAACAACATACTAAAAAGCAGAGACATCACTTTGCCGACAAAGGTCCGTCGAGTCGAGGCTATGGTTTTTCCAGTGGTCATGTATGGATGTGAGAGTTGGACCATAAAGACTGAGTGTCAAAGAATTGAGAATTGTGGTGCTGGGGAAGGCTCTTAAGCGTCCTGGGACTGCAAGAAGATCAACCAATCCTAAAGGAAATCAACCCTGAATATTCACTGGAAGCACTGATGCTGAAGCTGAAGCGCCAATACTTTGGCCACCTGATGCGAAAAGCCAACTCACTGGAAAAGACCCTGATGCTAGGAAAGACTGAAGCCAAAAGGAGAAGGAGGTGGTAGAGGATGAGATGGCTAGGTAGTGTCACCGACTCAATGAACATAAATTTGAGCAAACCCCAGGAGGTAATGGAGGACAGAGGAGCCTGCCATGCTGCAGTTCTTGGTGTTGCAAAGAGTTGGACACAACTGAGCGACTGAACAACAACTACACCAGGCTCCTAGGATTAAAGAATAAAAATACAGTGGCACAGCAGGCTCAAAATTCAGACTGGCTTCTGTGAGCTGCACGGCACACAGCATGGTGTTTGGCAGCCCTGGCAAAGGTATATTTAAGCATGCATGGAGGCTAGAGAGGGCAAAACTTAAAAAGGAGTGATCATGGATAATTACTGAGAAAGAAAGATAAAGAGGGATGATCATGGACACATCTGGAGAAGGTTGCTCTTGAAGAAAAGGAAGGACAATTCCTTCTTTTCAGAGAAGAGTAAATAAAGAAATGATATCAGGATAGAAAAGATTATACCTCAGATGCTTGAGATTTTTCTCAGGAAAGGAAAAGATCAAGTTATTTGCTATAAACACTTTCATGAAGTAAGACAAAAAAACCCCTCACAATCGACATTATAGATCTGGAGGATAACAGAACACTAACTGGTATGAAAACAATCCAAAATCCTCACACAACTGTCTCTTGTATCCTTCAGGGATCAAGATAGTGATTAGGCCTGTTCAGAACTGGGCACTAGAAAGATAAATTGACATAAAGTTAAGTATTCTAAGGTATCAATGATGGGCTGGTAAAAACTGATGACCATGGGATCCTGGTGACTAGGGGAGGCAAATGAAAAGAGCAGTAGGCTAAAGAATTGAATGAATAGACACAAAGACGGGAGGGTTCCTAAAGACAGGAAGAGGGGAAGAAAGAGAGAGAGAAAACGGGTTCCATAAGTGTGGAAGAGTGCTTGTTTGTGGTCAGACAGGTCTTGACACAATGCCTCAGGCAATGAGCTACTGCCTAGGGCTGAGCACTACCCCGTCAGCTAAAAGCACAGAATTGAGAGACAAGTGCCTGTAAAAACACGCAGTCCTCGGGTGCAGGAAACAAACAGGCTTACCTGGTGGCGCTAGTGGTAAAGAACCCACCTGCCAACGCAGGAGACAGAAGAGATGTGGCTCTGATCCCTAGGTCGGGAAAGTCCTGTGGAGGAGGAAATGGCAACCTGCTCCAATATTCGTGCCTGGAGAAGTCCCATGGACAGAGGAGTCTGGCTGTCCTGTGGAGACTGCAAGGAGATGGACGTGACTGAAGCGACTTAGCATAGCACAGCAACAAACAAGTGAATGAATCTGCCCGTACAGGAATCAAACACTTAAAATATCTCCTCTCCTTTTAAAATGAACAATTCTATCTCCAAATTTAAGAAATTCATCAAGAGGCTAAAAGTCTACAATAAAGGTTAAGGCAGATGTGTGTCAGGAGGTAGAACAAAAAGTTAAATCTGTCAGGCCAATTGTAACCCACCTGTTAAAAGACTTTTAGCATAAATTTCCAATAAGGCAACAACAGTCTGTGCTTTAGAAACTCTGGAGAGCACCTAGCATGGCTTCAAAAAAAGGATATCACTCAATTTAATTTTAAAAGCTCCACCCATTGCAATCTCAGTGGATACACTACCATTTATACTCATAGCTTCATTTTTCACCATTCTGCTGCTCTTGACACATTATCCAATTACAGGAAAAAATTGGGAAAAATCAGACATGGCAACCTCCACTACCACATCCCTCCTTCAGTTTGCACTTTTTACACCATTAATTCTGACTACTCTTGCCCTAGTAATAAATGAAGAAGAAATGACACTGGCACAATCTAAATTTTGCAGAAAATATCAAGTACAAGAAAGATTGCCAAGTAGTACTAGTAACAATTGAGAACCCAAGAAATTTGAGAAGTTTCAAGTTTAAAAAGCGTTTTCTCCATTTCAGTCCTTTCCAAATAAAACAAAGGGCTTGGACAACACAAGATTGTGAAGCTTCAACGGACGATTTAGCTAACAGTGAATAAAAGAATCACTAAAATCGCTTATCCTTTCTTGGGCTATTACATTTCTTACCCTCACAAAGCCTTCTTTTAAAACCAGGACCACTTCTCAATTCTTTCCCTGGATCTAGTATACATATGTCCCTCCGTCTGCCCCCCCCCCTCCAAAAAAAGGTTAGAGACCGAAGACTCGCTGTAGTCAGAAAAGGATTAATTTAGATGAAGAATCACTTGCCGTCACTGGCACCATTCCTCAAAACCATCAAAGTCTCCTGGGGGCTGGATCCCCCCGACAAGATGAACAAAATCCACTGGCGTCTGGATAGCAAGCTTTTCTCTGTAAGTCTATAAGCCTGGGAAAGCTTTCCAGACAGTTAAAAAGACTTCTCAAGGAAGCAAAAGGTCGAGACCAGGAAGATGGGGAGGTGACTAAAACAGGCAGACGACCCACCCACCTAACGCGAAGGAGGGACCGCTTGCAAGGGCTGACGCTTCAGCAGGAGGCAGGAAAGGTTGCGGAGGGCGGCCGGCGCTGCGACCCCCGGCCCCTGCGTGGGAATGGAGGGCACGCAAAGTCAGGGGCCAGCCGGAGGCCTGGAGTGGGGCGCGGAGAGGGGGCGGGACGTGGAGACAAAGCAGCGGTGGACTCTGGCTGAACACCACCAGGGTCTGAGCCACGGCGGGGCAAAGCCAAGAAAGCTTTGCCCCAAGAGGAGACACCGAAGCTTGCAGCTTCACCCACCTGCCAGACGCTCGCCCCGCGGACAGAAGCACGGGCGCTTCCTCTCCTGCCGGACACAGCCCCTGCCGCCGCCGGAGCTCCGGACCCGACAGCACAGGGCGGTAGCGAAGTAGGCAAAGCGGCGACCGCACTCGAGCAGACGGGGGTGTACGTAGGGGGCGCCGGGGGGCTCGGGAAGGCAGCTCTGTGCTTGACCTTCCTCACCGGTGGCCAACGGCGCTCCCTGGGAACAGCATCCCGCCTCGGCCCGCTGCAGCGGCCGGGCTTCCTGCGGCCACAACCCGCCCCCGCGCTACTCGGCCGCCGCCATCTTGTCGGAGGCGGGAAAGACCGCACTGCGCAGGCGCGCGCCGACGCTGCCGGCTCCCCGCCATAACGCGCAGGCGCGGGGGGCGCTTCCCACCCCACCCCCCACCCCCACCCGCCGAGGCCGTCTTCCGCAAAGCCGTCTGCTCCCTCGCACGGGTGCTGCCAAGCTTAGTGGCCAGCCACAAACTGCACCGCAGCCGAGTTAATAGACCCTTCTGCGCACCTCACAGTCAGTCATTGTGTAAAACCCTATCTGTGTGCCAGGTCCCGGGACAGGCGCTGGTGAAAGATTAGTAAAACGCGGCTTCAGCGCTAACTGCCACTGCTACTAAATCGCTTCAGTTGTGTCCGACTCCGTGCCACCCCATAGATGGCAGGTCACCAGGCTCCCCGGTCCCTGGGATTCTCCAGGCAAGAACACTGGAGTGGGTTGCCATTTCCTTCTCCAATGCATGAAACTGAAAGTGAACTCGCTCAGCCCTGTCCGACTCTTAGCAACCCCAGGCAATGCAGCCCACCAGGTTCCTCCGTCCATGGGATTTTCCAGATGAGAGTATTGGAGTGGGGTGCCATCACCTTCTCCGTCCAGTGCTAAAGGTGTTCCTAATCTAGTGAAAAAGGACGGGGATGAACGAGTGATTTCCACAATTCTTGTTTGTTACCTGCACGCCACCTTCGCTCTCTTGCCCCTTTGATTTTAATAACTGAAAACATACCTCTTCCAGGAAGTCCTTACTCTAACACAATTTGGTTAGTTCTTTTCTAATACCTCGCCTTACCTCTTTAAGCTTTATTTCATTCATTGTAAATTCAACAAGTACTATTTGAGTTTCATTTATAGTCTAGATATGGTTCTAGGTTATAGCAATAAGAAATATAAACTCATGGGACTTCTATTTTAGGGGAGAGTATAAAACAAACAAACAAAAAAAACAAACTTCAAAAAATCAACGAAATAACATTTCATAGTGGTGAGGGATGGGAAGAGGAAAATACCACCAAAGTTAATGTTGGGTGAGGGGTGGTAATTAGCAATCTCTCTCCAGAGATGACACTTGATCTGAGGCCTGACTGACCACGGGGGCCAGAAGCTATGAGAATCATCCAGGCAGAGCGTTCTAGACAGAAGAACAGCAAATGCAGCACACCTCTCATTCTTGAGGTGGGAGTGAGACCAGCACATAAAGGACAGAAAGACTAGGTGATGTGGACACCTGGGGAGGATATGTGGGGGGGGCGGGGCGGGGGACCGGGGCAGTTTAGGTGGGACATTGAGGCCATGGTAAGAAACTGGATTTTTACCCGATGGCAGCCCCTCCATCTTGCTGACACTGCCAGAACTCCTCCTCAAACACTTCTAGCTCCTGACTGCCTCGCTGGACATGCTGATTCCACTGTCTTGAAGACACTTGCTCTTGTTCTTTACACATCTAGCTTCTCATCTTTCAGGTTTCAGTTTAAATGTCACCTCAGAAAGGCCATCCTTCCTAAACTAAGTATCCCACCTGCCCTTTCATTAGTCTCCATCATTGCACCTGATCATTTCTTTATGGGCACTGAACATATTTTTCAATTATATATTCATTGCTTCTTCACCATTCAGTTCACTAAACTGAACTCCATCAGGGAGGGAAGATGTTTCACTTACTAGTGAATACTCCATGCCTAGCACCATGCCTGGCATGAATGATCACTCAATATGTGTTTGCTGTTTTTAGGAATGTCGAGTTTGTCAGCACTTAAGTAGCCAGGGGTATACTCCATTGTTTTACACTGGTTTTTAAAAATAAATGCAAGTCATTTCCTGTTTATATACCCTCTGCTAGACTATAAATAAGAACTTTGGCAGAGAGAGAGAGGAAGAGAATGAGATGAAGAGTAGGTGAGGGGTAGTGTGCAAAGATTGTATTTTGCATATATTTGCAGGGCTGGGAGGTGGAAGGCTTCGATTTAGTGAAGCACCTGTTACATGTGTCCTGCGTTTGGCTTAATGGTCACTACAGCCTTGCTAGGTAGTTATCCTTAGTTTTATACATAGCAAACTTGAGAGAGATTAAGTAACTTGCCTAAGGTCCTACATTAAGAGACAGTGCCAACCATAAAGTTCATGCCCTTCCCTTCGAGAGAAACTGGATTTTGAGATGGGTTTGTTTGGTGATTTGATTCTGTGTCATTAGCAGGCTTTTATTAGCCATTTCAGCCACTGTCATTTAAGAATCCCAATCATCCTGCTGTTCTTGTATAGGATCTCAACAAAGGGCCTGATGTGAAATTGCTGAGATTTTTTTTTCTCTTATGCACTATGGCAGGGTTCATTTGACCATTCCCTCTTCATGTCTTTTTAAAATTTGTATTTCTTTTTATTAATAATGTGTACACATTTGATCAAAGGAAAAGAGGAGATACAGAAAAATGTGTGCATTTCCTAAATGCTAGCTTCATCCCCTTGGTTAGGCTTTTTATTTTATGACTCTTTCATCTAGGTCCCAAGTAATCCTTTAGACATCAAAGACAGTTCTCTGGCAAAGAGTGACAGCCTCATCACAACAATCACTTATCCCATTTGCTCATCAAAATTATACACCAACATTTCTCTCCAAACGGGATAGCAGGGGGAAACTACGAGAAAGGATAGGGCCGCTATCCTGTATCCAGGGCCATTCAGCCTTTATATGAAGGCATTCAGTTTTTTTAATATCATTAACTCATGATAGCATACACCTGTCAATCAAACCCAGTTAGTCCATAAGGAAACCAAATAGTAGGTGGGAATACATACTTAACAAGATTCTTCGATCTTCTACCCCCACTGTAGTAGGACTCCTTCTTGAAATAAATTCTGGAATCAAGGCAATGTCTTTGGTTTCTGTGGGATGCTCTCCTCATGGTTACCATCTGTTGTTGGTTGAATATTCTCGCACTCCTCAAAAGATATGTTGAATTCCTAACAAAAAGTACTCAACAATATGAACTTTTTCAGAATAGGATCATTGCCGATGTAATTAAGTTCAAATGAGGCCATACTGGAGTAGGTGGACCCCTAATCAAATAACTAGTGTCCTTCTAAGAAGTCAGCCAAATGGAGGAAGAGACACACGGGGAGAAGGCTGTTTGATGGCAAAGGCAAAGATTGGTGTCGTTCACCTGCAGCCAAGGAACACCAAAGACTGCTGGCCAGCCACCAAAATTGAGGAAGAGGCAAGTGAGGATTGCTCTACAGATTTCAGGGGAAACACAGTCGTGTCAAAGACTTGATATCAGATGTAGAGGCTCCAAAACTGTGAGACAATAAATACCCATTGTTTTAAGCTACCCAGTTCATGGCAATTTGTTACAGCGGCCTTAAAATCTAATACACCCCACTCTCTCCTAGTGTGTGTGTGTGTGTGTGTGTGTGTGTGTGTGTGTGTGTGTGTGTGTGTGTGTGGACGTGAAGTAAAGAAAAGAGACTGTCAGGGCTTGAAGAAGAGGAAAGAGATGGGGATGGGCTGCCCACTCCTGTATTCTTTCTGGCAAAACCCCATGGGCAAGGGAACGTGATGGGCAATAGCCCATGGGGGTACCAAAGAGTCTGAGATGTCTGCTAAATGATGATTTAGCAGGCACACATGCATGCAAAATATCATTTAAGCCTGTGGCGCTGATATGCAGCTAGTGATGCATTACTGGAGTGGGTTGCAATGACCTCCTCCAAGGGATCTTTCAACCCAGGGATCAAACCCAGGTCTCTTGCATTACAGGCGGATTCTTTACCATCTGAGCCACCAAGGAAGCACTCAGTTCAGTTCAATTCAGTTGCTCAGTCATGTCCGAATCTTTGCTACCGCATGCACTGCAGCCCACCAGGTTCCTCCGTCCATGGGATTTTCCAGATGAGAGTATTTGAGTGGGGTGCCATCACCTTCTCTGTCCAGTGCTAAAGGTGTTCCTAATCTAGTGAAAAAGGACGGGGATGAACGAGTGATTTCCACAATTCTTGTTTGTTACCTGCACGCCACCTTCGCTCTCTTGCCCCTTTGATTTTTATAACTGAAAACATACCTCTTCCAGGAAGTCCTTACTCTCACACAATTTGGTTAGTTCTTTTCTAATACCTCGCCTTACCTCTTTAAGCTTTATTTCATTCATTGTAAATTCAACAAGTACTATTTGAGTTTCATTTATAGTCTAGATATGTGTCTAGGTTATAGCAATAAGAAATATAAACTCATGGGACTTCTATTTTAGGGGAGAGTATAAAACAAACAAACAAAAAAAACAAACTTCAAACAATCAACGAAATAACGTTTCATAGTGGTGAGGGATGGGAAGAGGAAAAAACCACCAAAAGTTAATGTTGGGTGAGGGATGGTAATTAGCGATCTCTCTCCAGAGATGACACTTGATCTGAGGCCTTACTGACCACTGGGGCCAGAAGCTATGAGAATCATCCAGGCAGAGCGTTCTAGACAGAAGAACAGCAAATGCAGCAAACCTCTCATTCTTGAGGTGGGAGTGAGACCAGCACATAAAGGACAGAAAGACTAGGTGATGTGGACACCTGGGGAGGATATGTGGGGGGGTGCAGGGTGGGACAGGAGCAGTTTAGGGGGGACATTGAGGCCATGGTAAGAAACTGGATTTTTACCCGATGGCAGCCCCTCCATCTTGCTGACACTGCCAGAACTCCTCCTCAAACACTTCTAGCTCCTGATTGCCTCGCTGGACATGCTGATTCCACTGTCTTGAAGACACTTGCTCTTGTTCTTTACACATCTAGCTTCTCATCTTTCAGGTTTCAGTTTAAATGTCACCTCAGAAAGGCCATCCTTCCTAAACTAAGTATCCCACCTGCCCTTTCATTAGTCTCCATCATTGCACCTGATCATTTCTTTATGGGCACTGAACATATTTTTCAATTATATATTCATTGCTTCTTCACCATTCAGTTCACTAAACTGAACTCCATCAGGGAGGGAAGATGTTTCACTTACTAGTGAATACTCCATGCCTAGCACCATGCCTGGCATGAATGATCACTCAATATGTGTTTGCTGTTTTTAGGAATGTCGAGTTTGTCAGCACTTAAGTAGCCAGGGGTATACTCCATTGTTTTACACTGGTTTCTAAAAATAAATGCAAATCATTTCCTGTTTATATACCCTCTGCTAGATTATAAATAAGAACTTTGGCAGAGAGAGAGAGAGAGGAAGAGAATGAGATGAAGAGTAGGTGAGGGGTAGTGGGCAAAGATTGTATTTTGCATATATTTGAAGGGCTGGGAGGTGGAAGGCTTCGATTTAGTGAAGCACCTGTTACATGTGTCCTGCGTTTGGCTTAATGGTCACTACAGCCTTGCTAGGTAGTTATCCTTAGTTTTATACATAGCAAACTTGAGAGAGATTAAGTAACTTGCCTAAGGTCCTACATTAAGAGACAGTGCCAACCATAAAGTTCATGCCCTTCCCTTCGAGAGAAACTGGATTTTGAGATGGGTTTGTTTGGTGATTTGATTCTGTGTCATTAGCAGGCTTTTATTAGCCATTTCAGCCACTGCCATTTAAGAATCCCAATCATACTGCTGTTCTTGTATAGGATCTCAGCAAACGGCCTGATGTGAAATTGCTGTCATTTTTTTTTTTCTTTTGGACTCTGGCAGGGTTCATTTGACCATTCCCTCTTCATGTCTTTTTAAAATTTGTATTTCTTTTTATTAATAATGTGTACACATTTGATCAAAGGAAAAGAGGAGATACAGAAAAATGGGTGCATTTCCTAAATGCTAGCTGCATCCCCTTGGTTAGGCTTGTTATTTTATGACTCTTTCATCTTGGTCCCAAGTGATACTTTAGACATCAAAGACAGTTCTCTGGCAAAGAGTGACAGCCTCATCACAACAATCACTTCTCCCATTTGCTCATCAAAATCATACACCATCATTTCCCTCCAAACAATATAGCTGGGGGAAACGATGAGAAAGGATAGGGCCGCTATCCTGTATCCAGGGCCATTCAGGCTTTATATGAAGGCATTCAGTTTTTTTAATATCATTAACTCATGATAGCATACACCTGTCAATCAAACCCAGTTAGCCAATAAGCAAACCAAATAGTAGGTGGGAATACATACTTCAAAAGATTCTTCGATCTTCTATCCCCACTGTAGTAGGACTCCTTCTTGGAATAAATTCTGGAATCAAGGCAATGTCTTTGGTTTCTGTGGGATGCTCTCCTCATGGTTACCATCTGTTGTTGGTTGAATATTCTCCCACTCCTCAAAAGATATGTTGAATTCCTAACCTCAAGTACTCAACAATATGAGCTTATTTGGGAATAGGATCACTGCCGATGTAATTAAGTTCAAATGAGGCCATACTGGAGTAGGTGGACCCCTAATCCAATAACTAGTGTCCTTCTAAGAAGTCAGCCAAATGGAGGAAGAGACACACGGGGAGAAGGCTGTTTGATGGCAAAGGCAAAGATTGGTGTCGTGCAACTGCAAGCCAAGGAACACCAAAGACTGCTGGCCAGCCACCAAAACTGAGGAAGAGGCAAGTGAGGATTTCTCTACAGATTTCAGGGAAACACAGTCGTGTCAACAACTTGATATCAGATTTAGAGGCTCCAAAACTGTGAGACAATAAATATCCATTCTTTTAAGCTACCCAGTTCATGGCAATTTGTTATAGCGGCCTTAAAGTCTAAAACACCCCACTCTCTCTTCGTGTGTGTGTGTGTGTGTGTGTGTGTGTGTGTGTGTGTGTGTGTGTACGTGAAGTAAAGGAAAGTGACTGTCAGGGCTTGAAGCATAGGAAAGAGATGGGGATGGGCTGCCCACTCCAGTATTCTTTCTGGCAAAACCCCATGGGCAAAGGAGCGTGATGGGCAATAGCCCATGGGGTACCAAAGAGTCTGAGATGTCTGCTAAGTGATGACTTAGCAGGCACACATGCATCCAAATTATCATTTAAGCCTGTGGCGCTGAAATACAGCTAGTGATGCATTACTGGAGTGGGTTGCCATGCCCTCCTCCAAGGGATCTTCCAACCCAGGGATCAAACCCAGGTCTCTTGCATTACAGGTGGATTCTTTACCATTTGAGCCACCAAGGAAGCACTCAGTTCAGTTCAATTCAGTTGCTCATCATGTCCGAATCTTTGCTACCCCATGGACTGCAGCATGCTTTTCCATCAACAAGTGGTGGAGTTTTCTCAAACTCATGACCACTGAGTCGGTGATGTCATCCAACCATCTCATCCTCTGTTATCCCCTCCTCTTCCTGCCTTCAACCTTTGCCAGCACCAGGGTCTTTTCATATTAGTCAGCTCTTCAGATCAGGTGACCAAATTATTGGAGTTTGAGCTTCAAAATCAGCTCTTCCAATGAATATTCAGGACTGATTTCCTTTAGGATGGACTGGTTGGATCTCCTTGCAGTCCAAGTGACTCTCAAGAGTCTTCTCCAACATCACAGTTCCAAAGCATCAATTCTTTGGTGCTAAACTTTCTTTATAGTCCAACTCTCACATCCATACATGACTACTGGGAAAACCATAGCCTTGACTAGACAGACCTTTGCTGGCAAAGTAATGTCTCTGTTTTTTAATATGCTGTCTAGCTTGGTCATAATTTTCATCCAAGGAGTAAGCATCTTTTAATTTCTTGGCTGTAGTCACCATCTGCAGTGATTTTGGAGCCCAGAAAGATAAAGTCTACCACTGATTCCACTGTTTCCCCATCTATTTGACATGAAATCATGGGACCGGATGCCATGAACTTTGTTTTCTGAGTGTTGAGCATTAAGCCACATTTTTCACTCTCCTCTTTCACTTTCATCAAGAGGCTCTTTAGTTCTTCTTCACTTTCTGCCACAAGGAGGGTGTCATCTGCATATCTGATGTTATTGATATTTCTCCCAGGAATCTGGATTCCAGCTTATGCTTCATCCAGCCCAGGGTTTCTCATGATGTACTCTGCATATAAGTTAAATAAGGAGGGTGACAAGATACAGCCTTGACGTACTCCTATTCCTATTTGGAACCAGTCTGTTGTTCCATGTCCAGTTCTAACTGTTGCTTCCTGACCTGCATACAGGTTTCTCAACAGGCAAGTCAAGTGGTCTGGCATTCCCGTCTCTTTCAGAATTTTCCAGTTTGTTGTGGTCCACACTGTCAGAGGCTTTGGCATAGTCAGTAGAGCAGAAATAGATGTTTTTCTGGAACCCTCTTGCTTTTGTGACGATCCAGCAGATGTTGGCAATTTGATCTCTGGTTCCTCTGCCGTTTCTAAAACCAGCTTGAACATCTGGAAGTTCATGGTTCACATATTGTTGAAGCCTGGCTTGGAGAATTTTGAGCATTACTTTACTAGTGTGTGAGATGAGTGCAATTGTGCAGTACTTTGAGCATTCTTTGGCATTGCCTTTCTTAAGGATTGGAATGAAAACTGACCTTCTTCAGTCCTGTGGCCACTCAATTTGCTGGCCTACTGAGTGCAACACTTTGACAGCATCATCTTTTAGGATTTGAAGTAGCTCAGCTGGAATTCCATCACCTCCACTAGCTCTGTTCATAGTGATGCTTCCTAAGGCCCACTTGACTTCACATTCCAGGATGTCTGGCTCTAGGTGAGTGAGCACACCAAGGTGGTTATCTGTGTTGTGAAGATCTTTTTTTGTACAATTCTTCTGTGTATTCTCGCCACCTCTTCTTAACAACTTCTGCTTCTGTTAGGTAAATACCATTTCTGTCCTTTATTGAGCCCATCTTTGCAAGAAATATTCCCTTGGTATCTCTGATTTTCTTGAAGTCATCTCTAGTCTTTCCCATTCTATTGTTTCCCTCTGTTTCTGTGCACTGATCATTGAGGAAGACTGCCTTATCTCTCTTTGCTATTCTTTGGAACTCTGCATTCAAATTGGTGTATCTTTCCTTTTCTTGTTTGCTTGTGGCTTCTCTTCTTTTCTCAGCTATTTGTAAAGCCTCCTCAGACAGCTATTTTGCCTTTTTGCATTTCTTTTTCTTGGGGATGGTCTTGATCCCTGTCTTCTGTACAATGTCATGAACCTCCGTCCATAGTTCATGAGGCACTCTGTCTGTCAGATCTAGTTCCTTAAATCTATTTCTCACTTCCACTGTATAGTCACAAGGGATTTGACTTAGATCAACAAAAATTTACAACAAAAGTCACTGTTGTAAAACTGATATCACCCAACACATTAATAGAGCTACATAGAAGAAAAATATTATCATGCCGAAGGTGATGAAAAGACGCCTTAAAAACTCAATGCCCATTCTTACTGAAAATACTGGATATAAAAGCACACTTTTTAAACACAATATATTTCAGACCCACAATAAGCCAACACCACCCGATGAGGAAATACTAGATATACTATATTACTAGAGTCAGGGAAAGCCCCATTTTTACCACTGTTACTCATTTTTATCAGTCAACACAGAGAATGAAATTAGAAAGGAATACTACTGGTAGGGGTACAATTAAATAACTAGAATATCCAAAAGAACCAACTAAATATTACTACAACAAGATAATCTAGTAGTTTAGTCAAGTACAAATCATAAAGAAATCTTTCCTTTATATGTACAAAGAGAAACCAGATAAACGATAAAATGAAAGAAAAGATCTTATCTATAATTTTTAAAAAGACAGGTATAAACTGAATAAAGAGTTCAAAACATGTATGAGAAAAACTATGGAACACTTCTGAGAGACACAAAGGTAGATTTCAACAAATGGAAAGACATATCTTGCTTCTGTACTAAAGATTCAGTAGCATAATGATGTTCTTTCTCCCTGAGTTAATTTTACATGGTCCCCAAATAAATACTATATAAATTTTTTTTTATTTTGTTTGCTACAGCTAGACAACTGGAAAGAAAAAACAAGCAAAAAAAAGGGAAAATATGAAGGGAAGAGCAAGAGTATTCCTATGACATATTAAATAATTGCTGCAAAGCCATTATAAGTAAAAGAGTACGAAGTCAAATGTACTGTATCAGTAAGCTAATTTCTTAGCTCTTATCATTATACTATGGATATATAAGATGTTAACATTAGGAGAAACTAACTGAAGGGTACATAGGAACTCTCTTATTTTTCTCTTTTATAAGTACAAAGTCATTTAAAAATAAAAAGACTTTAAAAAGCTATGATACTGGCAGATCAACCAAGGGAACACATTTTTTTAAATTCCAGAAGTATATGAAAAGTTAGTCATAGTAAAGGTAGCATCTCAAAGACATGTAAGAAGATGAACTTGAAATAAGCGGCAAGCATATGACCCAGCAATCCCACTTCTGGGCATACACACCGAGGAAACCAGATCTGAAAGAGACACGTGCACCCCAATGTTCATCGCAGCACTGTTTATAATAGCCAGGACATGGAAGCAACCTAGATGCCCATCAGCAGACGAACGGATAAGGAAGCTGTGGTCCATATACACCATGGAATATTACTCAGCCATTAAAAGGAATTCATTTGAATCAGTTCTACTGAGATGGATGAAATTGGAGCCCATTATACAGAATGAAGTAAGACAGAGAGATAAAGAACATTACAGCATACTAACACATATATATGGAATTTAGAAAGATGGTAATGATAACCCTATACGCAAAACAGAAAAAGAGACACAGATGTACAGAACAGACTTTTGGACTCTGTGGGAGAAGGCGAGGGTGGGATGTTTCGAGAGAACAGCATCTACACATGTATATTATCTATGGTGAAAGAGATCACCAGCCCAGGTTGCATGCATGAGACAAGTGCTCGGGGCTGGTGCACTGGGAAGACCCAGAGGGATCGGGTGGAGAGGGAGGTGGGAGGGGGGATCGAGATGGGGAACACATGTGTATCCATGGCTGATTCATGTCAATGTATGACAAAACCCACTACAATACTGTAAAGTAATTAGCCTCCAACTAATAAAAATAAATGAAAAATAAATAAATAAATAAGTGGCAAGGGCAGCCATGAGGAAGCATAAGACGGCACCTATCTCTCAAACTGCACATTAGGGTAAGTTATAGAAGAAACAGGGGTTCAAGTGCTAACAACATCACATGGCATTTAAATTACAGAAGAGAGTTGTGTTTGTAATTAAAAATACTTAAATGGAACATACCCTCTTCCAAGGAGGCTATTATAGAGCAACGAACATTTTAATTTCAACTTATTTGTGAAAGGGTAAGGCACATGGAAGGCTTGTTGGACCTCTGAAATGATTATGTCTATTACTACAATAGGGTTAATAAATCAAGTTCTTAGGTTATATCAAACAAATGGGACAGGTTTTTACTGGGAAAAAAGCATAACTACTTTTAATTAAACAGGATACATCCATGAAGTGGAATATTACACTGGCATTAAAAATGAGGTTGATGTATAAACAAACAAAAAGAAGAGAGAAAACAAGAGAGTACAGATCACTACGTCTCATACGGTTCATCCTGTTTTAGTAAAAAATAAAAGGGTTGTAAAAAGATAAAAATGTCATTGAGAAAAAGTACACTGACTGCCTCTGGAAAGGTCTCAGCTCTGCTGAGAAGATGCCTTCCTTTTCATTGTATACGTTTTTGTAAAGTTTGAAGCTCAGAGCAAAAGGTTAGTTTCTTTAAAAGATTGAATATTAGAGACAGACAAGATCCCAAATATATAAAGTGAACACAGTTTAAAGGTGGGGGGAATTGACTCAAGAAAGAAATAGATAATCTTAATAGTTCTACAACTACTGAAAGCTAGAGGAGTTTAAATGTTTCCCCTTTCCTCTGTCCAACACACACAAAAATACCAGATTCAAATGGCTTTATAAACACCTTCTACCAAACATTTGAGAAATGCATCATTCCAACCTTAACAAAATTAAATTATGTCATAGAAGATAATTAGATACAATTGTATTATGTAATTCATGTGGCATTAAGTGAAAATGCAGAATTATCAAATTATTAATACACAAATATTTATAACTAGATAACATATATTATAAATATTTTGTTAAATTATATAAATTATGATAGTTGTATAATTTATATAATCTAATAATTATATAAATTTATTAAATGACAGTGATCATAATAATTATGAATTAAAGTTAAATACATACTGTATTTGTAATATGATACTATCTAGCCAACTAGCCTTGTCTTTTTTTAAATGAACTATGTATGTGCACAGAGAAGACTGAAAGATCACTAAAATGTCAAGGGTCTTCCCTGGGTGTAGAAATGATAAAAATCGTGATTTTTCTAAATTTTATAACACTTCTACCAACTAACACACATTATTTCTGTATTTTTTCCTCCAAAAGTTAAGTACCTCTAGTTTGGACACAATTTGAAATCATCACATTTGAAGGAGAAGAAAAGTAAGGGAGCCAAAGGCAGATTCAGGTACATATATAAATTGTGGGGGAGCCTTTCTTAATACAAATTAATTCAAAATTGCTAGTGCTACTGCAAAAGGGCACAGGAACTCCAATTAAAGATTACTATTCACATACATAGAAAACTGACGCTCAAAGAAATTTCAAGGTTAATTCAGGTCCACCCACAGTGAAGTGGCAAGCCAGTGTTGGTCAAATCCTCATGAGCAGATCATGCTAGACCACCTACCTAGATATACGTACAGTAGGTGCTCTGTATCCTTGGGTTCTCCATTCAACCACTGTGGATTCAACCAGCCACGGGTCAAAACTATACAGAAAAGATCTGGGGAAAGTTCCAAAAGACAAAACTTGCATTTGCCAAGCAGCCTGGCAACTACTTACATAGCACTTACAAGGTTATTATAACAAACCTAGAGACGACTTAAAGTATAATGGGAGGGATATATGTAGACTATATGTAAATACTATACTGTTTTATATTAATGAAAGGGACTTGAGCATCTCTGGGTTTTGATATCCTCCAAGGTCTCAGAACCAACCACTCACAGTTACTAAACGATGACTGTGTTATCTCCCAGAGCAGCTTGTTTCTCCTTCAGAGTCTCATGATTCCTAAAAAGTTACGTGTTCAGTTTGCATTCCCACCAACAGTGTAAGAGGGTTCCCTTTCCTCCACACTCTCTCCAGCACTTATTGCCTGCAGACTCTTGGATAGCACCCATTCTGACTAGCGTGACATGGTACCTCATTGTGGTTTTGATTTGCATTTCTCTGATAATGAGTGATGTTGAGCATCTTTTCATGTGTCTGTTAGCCATCTGTATGTCTTCTTTGGAGAAATGTCTGTTTAGTTCTTTGGGCCATTTATTGATTGGGTCTTTTATTGTTCTGGAACTGAGCTGCAGGAGTTGCTTGTATGTTTTTGAGATTAATTCTTTGCGAGTTGCTTTGTTTGCTATTATTTTCTCGCATTCTGAAGGCTGTCTTTTCACTGTTGGTGGGAATGCAAACTAGTACAGCCACCGTGGAGAACAGTGTGGAGATTCCTTAAAAAACTGGAAATAGAACTGCCATACGACCGAGCAATCCCACTGCTAGGCATACACACCAAGGAAACCAGAATTGAAGGAGACATATGTACTCCAATGTTCATCGCAGCACTGTTTACAATAGCCAGGACATGGGAGCAACCTAGCTGTCCATCGGCAGACGAACGGATAAGAAAGCTGTGGTACATATATACAGTGGAATGTTACTCAGCCATTAAAAAGAATGCATTTGAATCAGTTCTAATGAGGTGGATGAAACTGGAGCCTATTTATACAGAGTGAAGATAGAAAAACACCAATACAGTGTACTAACGCATATACATGGAATTTAGAAAGACGGTAACGATGACCCTATCTATATGCGAGACAGCCAAAGAGACACATGCGTGAAGAACAGACTTTTGGACTCTGGGGGAGAAGGCGAGGGTGGGATGATTTGAGAGAATAGCATTGAAACATGTATATTATCATATGTGAAACAGATCACCCGGACAGGCTTGATGCATGAGGCACGGTGCTCAGGGCTGGTGCACTGGGATGACCCAGAGGGATGGGATGGGGAGGGAGGTGGGAGGGGGGTTCAGGATGGGGGACACATGTACACCCATGACTGATTCATGTCAATGTGCTGCAAAACACACTACAACACTGTAAAGTAATTAGCTTCCAATTGAAATAAATTAATTAATTACCAAAAGAAGTTACGTGTTCAGTTATTATCATCCTAGCACCTAGCGCTGCTCAATAAGCATTTATTGAGTGAATACATTTCTTAAATAATCAGAATAAGTGAAAACAAAAAATCTCAAACAGCTTAGACAGTATCAATAAATTCTCTTGACCCACAACTTTTTATCAATGAGTAACCACAGCTTTCTCTGGAAGATATCTAGAACAAAATCTCTTTAAATGCAAGAGGCATTTCCACATTTTTATGTTCAGTTAGTTAAATAACTAAAACTAAAGATAAACAGTTTCGGGTTGTCTTATGGAGTATGGCTAATCTATCAGGCGTCACTATCAAGGTAATCCTTGAAGGTAGGCATACAAGTAAAGGTAAAAGAAATTTAAAAACTGGAATGACTCAAAAATTAACTCTGTCAGAGTTAATTCTGCTTCACTGCTCTTATATGATATTAAAGACGTCAAACATGTATGCCCTGGTGTTACGGTAGTGAATACGCTATATTACATGGTAAGAAGGACTTGGCAGATGTAACTAAAGTTATTAATTAGCAGACTTTAAAAAAAAGGAGACAAGATTCACTGTCACTCGTTTGGCACTTTCTCTGCATGCCATATGGTAGCCTGCAACCCTAAAGAAGGAACACACTCTAAAGAATGAGCTTACATGGGGAAGATGAGCCCCAGAGCACTGTGACCCTTGCCCTAAAGCTCAGAACAATGGCAAAGTTTGTTTTGGCTCTGTTTGGCTGACATTTATCCAATGCTGGCATTGAAAATATCTGCTTTAGTTAAGACCAGTATGGATGCAATAAAGAACCATGTAGTGACATGAGAAAAAAGATCTTCATAACCCACATAATCACGATGGTGTGATCACTCACCTAGAGCCAGACATCCTGGAGTCCGAAGTCAAATGGGCCTGAGGAAGTCTCACTATGAACAAAGCTAGTGGAGGTGATGGAATTCCAGTTGAGCTGTTCCAAATCCTAAGAGATGATGCTTGCTGTCAAAGTGCAGCACTCAGTATGCCAGCAAATTTGGAAAACTCAGCAGTGGCCACAGGACTGGAAAGGGTCAGTTTTCATTCCAACCCCAAAGAAAGGCAATGCCAAAGAATGCTCAAACGACCACACAATTGCACTCATCTCACACGCTAGTAAAGTAATGCTCAAAATTCTCCAAGCCAGGCTTCAGCAATACGTGAACCGTGAGCTTCCAGATGTTCAAGCTGGTTTTAGAAAAGGCAGAGGAACCAGAGATCAAATTGCCAACATCTGCTGGATCACCGAAAAAGCAAGAGAGTCCCAGAAAAACATCTATTTCTGCTTTGTTGACTTGCCAAAGCCTTTGACTGTGTGGATCACAACAAACAGGAAAATTCTGAAAGAGACGGGAATACCAGACCACCTGACCTGCCTGTTGAGAAACCTGTATGCAGGTCAGGAAGCAACAGTTAGAACTGGACATGGAAAAAACCAAAAAACAACAAACAAACAAAAAATGAACTGGACATGGAACAACAGACTGGTTCCAAATAGGAAAAGGAGTATGTCAAAGCTGTACATTGTCACCCTGCTTATTTAACTTATGTGCAGAGTACATCATGAGAAATGCTGGGCTGGAGGAAGCACAAGCTGGAATCAAGACTGCCGGGAGAAATATCAATAACCTCAGATATGCAGATGATACCACCCTTATGACAGAAAGTGAAGAAGAACTAAAGAGTCTCTTGATGAAAGTGAAATAGAGGAGAGTGAGAAAGCTGGCTTAAAGCTCAACATTCAGAAAACGAAGATCATGGCATCCGGTCCCATCACATCATGACAAACAGATGAGGAAACAGTGGCTGACTTTATTTTTCTGGGCTCCAAAGTCACTGCAGATGGTGATGGCAGCCATGAAATTGAAAGACGCTCACTCCTTGGGAGGAAAGTTATGACCAACCTATACAGCATATTAAAAAGCAGAGACATTACTTTGTCAACAAAGGTCCGTCTAGTCAAGGCTATGGTTTTTCCAGTGGTCATGTACGGATGTGAGAGTTGGACTATAAAGCAAGCTGGGCACCGAAGAATTGATGCTTTTGAACTGTGGTACTGGAGGAGACTCGAGAGTCCCTTGGACTGCAAGGAGATCCAACCAGTCCATCCTAAAGGAGATCAGTCCTGGGTGTTCATTGGAAGGACTGATGCTGAAGCTGAAACTCCAATACTTTGGCCACCTGATGTGAAGAGCTGACTCATTTGAAAAGACCCTGATGTTGGGAAAGACTGAGGGCAGGAGGAGAAGGGGACAATGGAGGATGAGATGGTTGGATGGCATCACCAACTCGATGGACATGGGTTTGGATGGACTCTGGGATTTGGGGATGGACAGGAAGGCCTGGTGTGCTGCAGTTCATGGGGTCGCACAGAGTCAGACACGACCGAGTGACTGAACTGAGCTGAACTGAGAGACATGAGAAAGTTACCTTGTAACTTGTAAGGAATAACTCTTACAACCACAGTCAAACTCCTATGATTCAAGTAGGCCAATTCCAGAGCACTATGGTCCTGGACATTTTGACATGGACTTTCCTTGAGAATGGAGGTCACTTCCGTCTTGTTTTTATGTGGCTTTTGGATTAAAATCTTTGCTTGCTCAGCAATACACATCAGTGCCTAGTACTGTGCTGGTTGTATAGTACACTCTCAATAAAGGAGGGGGAGCGTGGCCCTGAGTGGGCCCAATGTAATCACATGAACCCGTAAATGCGGGGCTTCCCTGGTGGCTCAGTAGTAAAGAACTCGCCTGCCAATGTAGGAGATGCAGGTTTGATCCCTGTGTGGGGAAGATGCCCTGGAGAAGGAAATGGCAAGCCACTTCAGTAGCCTTGCCTGGGAAATCCCACAGACAGAGGAGCCTGATGGGCTACAGTCTATGGGGTTGCAAAGTCAAACACAACTTATCAACTAAACAACAATTCTCAGGCTTCGAAATTAAATTAGAATAAATTTCAAATCCCTTACCTCTGCTTACAAGACTGTATAACCTACCTCCTGCTTCCATTCCCACCCTCTTCCCCCACCTCCCCCGTTCTTTCCTCTCTCTAATGCCTTTGCACTGTGTGTCTTTCAGTTCGAGAACTCTGCTCCCAAATCTTCACTGTTATCGTTCAGCTTTGGCATAAATGTCACATCTTCAAAGAGATCTTCCATCGCCATCAAATCAACACTGGTACTGTCCTTAAACCTTCTATCATATACACTGTTTTCTCCTCAAAACATTTAACATCTAAAAGGCTCTAGGCATCTATCTGTTTATTTAATTTTGTCTCCCTCATTATCATTCCCAAACTAGAACATAAATTTCATGAGGATAGGGACCTGGATTCTCATGCACTGCTGTTGCCTTCACACCTACAACAGTGTTTGGGGCACAGCAGACATCCAATAACACTGCTGAATGTATGAATGTAGATGATACAAAGAGGAGTAAGATATCAACTTACAAATGTGCACAGGAAAAGTTTTAATACGAGGTAACATCTGTACCAAAGGATGAGAGATTTGATAATTTCTGGCTAGGCAATCAAGAATGAGTTCAGAGAGAAAGTAGCAAGAGAAGTAGCCTTTAAAGATATTTAGGAATTTTAGGGCAGTTTTACATTTTGTCTGGTAGGCTAAAAACTTTAGACATCTTCTTATAGGCAATGAAAAATACAGACATTTCAAATAAGGAAGGATACATGATTATGGCAAGATTTACAAAAGTTAATAGAACCAGTTGATATTTCTTACTTTAGAGAAGAAATAACCAAGCATTATATGCATATACTACTAATTTATAGTTAAAACTAATGACCAAAGACTTTTTCAATTGAAAAACATGACAACAGGAAAAAAAAAAACACAAAATTTTACACTCTATAATAAACTTAATTGTTTTAATTAGTCTTATTTTGACAATTTTGACAGCATACTTACTAATTTATGTTTTTAATAAGACAAAGAACTAAAAAATCACCTCTGACAATCATTTTACCAAATTAAAAAATATTCAAACATCTCCTCGTTAGTAAAGGAAACGTTTTTTCTAAATTCTTAATGTGCTCTAATCTGATAAAATTCCACTTTCTGGTCATCCAATGTTTTAAGCAATCTTTCGTCTGGGGAAAAAAAAATCAAATTCTGATTAATTTTTTTTTAATAAATGTTTAAAGCAGAATTTTATGTCTCCCCATGTGTCTTTTTAAAATCATGTCTTGTTGTCTTGTTTAATGTTTTCAGCTTTGATCTTTACTAAAAACCTAAAACAGCTATAACACTGCTCCCAAAGGTACAATTTACAATACAAACTTAGAAACCCTCCTCCATAAAGATGAGATGTCAACACTAAAGAGTTCAGGGACTTAAATTACCAAAACAGCACCAAATGTTTACGGTATCACTGTGAATTCAAGAAAAAGGAGCACACAGAATGAGTTTTTAAAAAATAGCCTTTTTTCCAAAACACAATTAAAACTACCATCACCTTAACATTTAAAATACTTAGATCACTTGGCCAATCATTTTATCAGTTTATAGCACACAAAAGAGCCCTGGAAATACATTTGATTTGATAAGAAAAAGTCCAATTTTTAAATTGACATTAAAGACAAAATCTACTGTATATGCAAGAATAAATTTATGGCGTAACAATGATGTTTATTTATTAGAACCTCAAACCAAATACTTGGGTCAAGACTTTTATTCTTACACGGTATCCTCAAGTTCTTACCTTGGATGAGAAAACAATGACCTTTTCAATACCCGATATACTGAAGATAGCATTGCCTAATACTACCATTTCCTGCTTTTTTTAATGTCGTCCCTCCCTCCTGCTTTATGCTGAATTTTAGCATGTAAGGCAATGTATAGCCTATGAAATTATTTCATTTCTGAGTATCTGAAGATAAATGTTTTCTATTACAGGGTAAACAATCCAAATTTATTCTTAAGTAAAATGACAAAACCAAATCTACCTGGCATTACTGGATTGTGTCAATCAAATCAGAAACCTCTGGGTCACTTGCACTACTCAGAGTAGATCTAATACACAGATTCATTTTAGGGATTGAGAGAATGAATCACAGTAAGAGTTCAACATGAACACTTCACACTATGAAAGTGAAAGAGAGAAAGGAAAATCAAGGCAAACTAACAAATTTAATTCCTTCTTTCAATATAGATAAATATTTTTAAAACTGAAACTTATATTTACTTCATAAATCTTTAAAAAAACTTTCTTTGCCAAGTCCCGTAAGATCGGTAGAATTGTAGTGCTTCTACACTGCTTCTCTTCTATTAAAATAGAAAAAGCAGCACTGCTTCTATCAAAGATCAATACCCTAACGTGGGCATGGAGTCCAACTACTCCTGTCTTTGCAAGAAAACCACTGACTAACCTCTCTCTCTCCCGTATAGTCAGTTTCTCCTCTTCTACTGAACCACTATCATGAACAAATGTGCTCTATTATTACACATCTTAAGAAATTCCTCAGGACTTCCCGATAGCTCAGATGGTAAAGAATCTGACTGCAATGCAGGAGACCTGGTTTCGATCTCTGGGCCAGGAAATTCCTCTCCTGACCTCAGCTCCCCTTCACCTCCCCCACCCCACCAATTACATATGACCATTTCTTTGTTCTACTCACAGCAAAACTTCTTCATCTAGTGGCCTTCATTTCCTATCTCTATTTTCTCACCTTTAATTTACTCTTTAACCCACCCTAATCCTAAACAATCTCCTGAAACTCAATTGTCAAGGTCACTAATGACTACCCAGTGGCCTAATTCCATTGCCTCATCTTAGTACAGTAACCTCTTCAGGAACATTAGACCAAGCAGACCACTCTCTTCTACTTGAAGTAGATGTCTTCTCTTGTCCTCTACTTGTTCTTCTGGCTTTCCTCCTCCCTCTGATTTCCTCTATTGGTTTGTTTTGTCTCTTCAGGCGTCTTCTAAAACATGAGTGCCTGAGGACTTGTACCAGGACTGCTTTCTCTCCTGTTTTCTCACCTACTCCCAAGGCTTTAACGTCAATAACCTCAGACATGCAGATGACACCACCTTTATGGCAGAAAGTGAGGAAGAACTAAAGAGCCTCTTGATGAAAGTGAAAAAGTTGGCTTAAAGCTCAACATTCAGAAAACTAAGATCATGGCATCTGGTCCCATCACTTCATGGCAAATAGATGGGGGAGCAGTGGAAACAGTGGCTGACTTTATTTTGGGGGGCTCCAAAATCACTGCAGATGGTGATTGCAGCCATGAAATTAAAAGACGCTTGCGCCTTGGAAGGAAAGTTATGGCCAACCTAGACAGCCTATTAAAAAGAAGACATTATTTTGCCAACAAAGGTCCGCGTAGTCAAGGCTATGGTTTTTCCAGTGGTCATGTATGGATGTGAGAGTCGGACTATAAAGCAAGCTGAGCGCCGAAAAATTGATGCTTTTGAACTGTGGTGTTGGAGAAGACTCCTGAAGAGCCCCTTGGACTGCAAGGAGATCCAACCAGGTCATCCTAAAGGAGATCAGCCCTGGCTGTTCATTGGCAGGACTGATGCTGAAGCTGAAACTCCAGTACTTTGGCCACCTCATGCAAAGAGTTGACTCATTGGAAAAGACCCTGATGCTGGGAGGGATTGGGGGCAGGGGGAGAAGGGGAAGACAGAGGATGGGATGGTTGGATGGCATCACTGACTCGATGGACATGGGTTTGGGTGGACTCCAGGAGTTGGCGATGGACAGGGAGGCCTGGCGTGCTGCAGTTCATGGGGTCGCAAAGAGTCGGACACGACTGAGTGACTGAACTGAACTGAATGATGTTAAATCTCAAATTTAAATCCTAACCCTCTTCTGTGAATATCCAACTATCTATCTGATATTTCACTTGGATACATTTAAAATAAACAGATACCTGATTCACAAATTTCCTGGCCCTCTCCCTATGAGATTTAAATCTTCAAATACCTACTCCTCTGAAGATTTCTGTCACAAAGAATACAGGGACAATTTTTTTTTTCTTCTCTTACAGGGGCAGCCTTGCTCTTCCACACTATTACAGCAGCCTGAGTATGTATGTGCTAAGTCACTTCAGTCGTGTCTGACTCTTTCGACCCTATGGACAGTAACCCACCAGGCTCCTCTGTCCATTGGATTCTCCAGGCAAGAATGCTGGAGTGGGTTGCCATGTCCTCCTCCAGGGGATCTTCCCAACCCAGGGATTGAACCTACGTATCTTACATATCCTGCCCTGGCAGGTGGGTTCTTTACCACTCACACCACCTTATTTTGTGAAGAGTATAGTCAGAATTCATTATTTTCTGAATAAAAACGCCCTATATACAGTGAGGGTTCTGAATGACACCTGGATCCAATGGCTAGATTAAAGCAGTAACATCAATAGATAAGGCAGGCAAGATCTCAGCACCACATTAAAGCTCGAGGATGTATTCTACAATTTCTAAGAGGAAGCCAGAATGCTAATTCTTTAGATATTCCCAGATTACGTGAATGTTGTTCTTATCAGGCATCAAATACAACAAAAAATAAATCACTGTGAAAACGTTGGCAATCAAACAGGCATTTTCCTGAGCAATGCATAATAGAAAAGTATGCAGCACCCTAAAAGCATTACTTTTTTGAATAAATTCACCTTGAGATTACCAAAAACAGCAGTTGTAAGATCGCTGATCCAATGCTTATTTAAATGGGGAGTGGCACCAGAGCCACTTTCAAAGACTATCCTTAAAAATCTTTAAATTCTGATATGCAAGCTTTAGCACAGTGTTCACCTATGCTGAACAGAGCTGACCTGAGTGACCAGTGGCTTCCCAGTGGCTCAGCGGTGAAGAATCCACCTGCCAATGCAGGAGACGCAGGAGACTCGAATTCGGTCCCTGGGTCAGAAGATCCCCTGGAAGAGGACATGGCAACCCACTCCAGTATTCTTGCCTGGAGAATCCCAAGAGCAAAGGAGCCTGCTGGGCTACTGTTCACAGGGTCACAAAGAATTGAACATGACTAAGCACACATGAGTGACCAATAAAACATTGCAGAAGCGTGTGACTTCTGAGGCTACGTCACTGTAAGACACTGTGGCTTCTACCCTGGTCCCTTGGATTGCTTACTGTGGAGCCAGCCTCTGGGTTATCAGGACACTCAGGCCACTCAGGTAACCTTATGGAAAGGTCAACATTTGGGTCCCAGGATGGCCTTTCCATAAGGTTACCTGAGTGTCCTTACAATGACTACCAACTTGCCAGCCAGATGAGTGAGTGAATGACCCCGGAAGCCGATCCTCTAGCCCTACTCAGCACTTGTTGCTCATGTAGACAGAGAATAAGCAAAATACACAGATTCTTTCACCTTACTGTAATCCATAACAGAAATTCCTCCTAACCACCCCCTTGAATAACTAGCAAATGAGCCATCCTTGTCAGAATTTCCCCAATTATCTTAACCATGGGACCACTTCTGTTAAAGCCCAAACCAGTAGGATTTCGAAACTGAAGGACTGGCTAATCAGACTGAAGCAGAAAGCTGTTTATCCTCTTCCAGTATCTGCTTTGTAACTTTTGAAGTAAAAAAAAAACTGTTCTGGAGCTTGAATGAGAGTTATCATTATGATTTAAAATGCATGTTCTAGAATGCTACCTTGTGATGAAGACACAAATTAGAGTTTACCACAGTAGTGTATATATTTGCCCACCTAACAAGCTGAATTTGCAAAATTTGGGTTTCTGTGGACTACAGTGTGAAAAGCTAATCAAGAAACTGGTCACAGTGATTACACTGTTACCTGTGTTAATCACACAGTGATTGCTTCTGTGGAGGGGACATGTGTAACTAAGAGACACGGATGAAAAGTCAAAGTGTGAGTCGTTCAGTTGTGTCTGATTCTGTGACCCCCATGGACTATAGCCCACCAGACTCCTCTGTGCAGGAAATTCTCCAGACAAGAATACTGGAGTGGGTTGCCATTCCTTTTCCAGGGTGTCTTCCCAACCCAGGAACTGAAGCAGGGTCTCCTGCATTGCAGGCAGGTTCTTTTCCGTCTAAGCCACCAGGGAAGAGACAGGGACAGCATATTTATTTTCATTTCGTTTTCTCTTGCAGGTTTTGATATGTATACTGCACGCCGGTAATATCTGCTCAAGAATATAAATCTTTAAGTCTCTTCCTGACAAAACTACATTTTTTAATGTTTAAAATAAGAGAAACCTAAAACAACTTCAGTACTTATTCAAAATCATGCTCATTACTTTTTAAATTCAACCAAGTAAGACATTATCTCAGTATCTTATTAGTGCCTACATTTGAAGCAAGTTACATGTTACAATGCTAGAAACACCCAAGATGATACGACAAGAAACAATCAGGCTTTGATAACATAAAAGCAGAATATGATTTTTTATTTTTTTTTTTATTTTTTTTTTAAATATTATTTTATTAGTTGGAGGCCAATCACTTTACAACATTTCAGTGGGTTTTGTCATACATTGACATGAATCAACCATATAGTTACACGTATTCCCCATCCCGATCCCCCCTCCCACCTCCCTCCCCACCCGACTCCTCAGGGTCCTCCCAGTGCACCAGGCAAGAGCACCTGATTCATGCATCCCACCTGGGCTGGTGGTCCGTTAAAAATATGGAACGCTTCACGAATTTGCGTGTCATCCTTGCGCAGGGGCCATGCTAATCTTCTCTGTATCGTTCCAATTTTAGTATATGTGCTGCCGAAGCGAGCACAGAATATGATTTTTTAAAACCACGTATGTAGATCAGCCTTAGAAAACAATAAAAAGAAAACTGGTGTTGTTATATCAATCCCAGACAAACTAGACCTTCATGCAAAAAGCACTTTCAGAATAAAAGTGGAATACTTCGTAACAGTAAGTCACTAAGCAGATATAACTATTACACATTTCTATCCAAATACTAGGCTTCCCTGATGGCTCAGCAGGGGAAGAATCTGCTGGCAACGCATGAGACACAGGAGATGTGGGTTCAATCCCTGGGTCGAGAAGATCCCCTGGAGAAGGAAATGGCAACCCACTCCAGTATTCTTGCCTAAAAAATCACAAGGACAGGGGAGTTCGGAGGGCTACAGTCTAAAGGGTTGCAAAGCGTCAGACATGACTGAGCAACCAAGCACAGTGTATATATATATGTTCATCTACTAGCAATGTCTCAAATAAATAAAGCAAAAGCTGAGAGAATACAAGGGGAAATATCTACAGTGGTAAATGGGATATTTTAATACACTCTTGTCTGTGTAATTGATACAAGCAAACAAAAGGTCACTTATGACCCTGAAGATTTGAAATACGGAATTAACCAGCAAGATCCAATGTAAATATATTAGAACACCACATTCAATAGCTATAGGGAAAAAATAATATACTGGGGCCACAGTGCAGATCTCAAATGTTAAAGGTCTGAAATCACAGACCTTTGAAACACTGAGATTGTTCTCTGATGACATTGCTATGTTGTTAAGCGTTCTCTGATGACATACCTTATGTTGTTAGAAATAAAAGACATTTGAAAACAACTAGAAAATCTCCATGTGTTCAGAAATCGAGAAATATAATACATTCAAATTATCCAAGTGTTAAAGTAGATACCAGTGAAAATTAGAAACCATTTTAAAGTGAATTATAAAAGTACTATATATTAAAATTTGAGTAATGTTGCTAGCTGAAACAGTACTTAGAGGGAAATGCTCAGCCTTAAATGCATATATTTAAAAGGGAGAAATGCTGAAAAGTAGTGATCTACAAGAAGTTAGCAAAAGAACAAAAAAGTAAATCCCAAAAAGTAGAAGGAAGGAAATAAAGAGTGGAAATCAATGCAATAGAGAACAAATATATAATAAAAAGAAAAGGAATCAGCAAGATTCAAAATTTGGTTCCTTTGAATGACTACTAAATTCCCAGGGAGACTGAATGAGGAAAAACAGAAGGTAGTTTTAGCCTATAACAGATACAGTAAGATAATTCTTTACTGCAACCATTAAACGGATACTAATATTTATTATAAATAATTTTATGCTAGTAAATTTAAAAAGTTTAGATGAAAAGGACAACTTCTTAGGGGGAAAACTACCAAAATAATCAACAGAAAATCTGAGAAGGTTAAAAATTAAAAATCAAAGGAGTAATTAAAAATCTTTCCACAAAGAAAATTACCAGCCCAGATGGCTTCTCGGCCAGATTCTCACAGAAATTTAATGGAACAATTCAGTCCTACTTAAACTTTTTCAGAATAGAAAATGAGGGTCAGCTCATTTTATAAGGCTAGTATGAGATAACCGCTGATTTCAAATCCTGACAAGGACAATATAGGCCACCTCACTGATACAAAACTATTAACAGAATATCAAACTGAATCCAGAAATACATAAAAAGAGTAATACTGTAAAACCAAATTAGGTTTACCTCAGAAATCAGGTTAGGTTTAAGATTTTAAATAATATGTAATTCAATATATTAACATAGTGAAGGAGAAAAGTCATACAGTAATGAAAAGCTGCAACAACAACAAAAAAAGCATTAAATTCAAACAAACAGAACAAAACACAAAATTCTTAGTAAACCGGTACAGAAGGGAACTTCTTTAAACATGATGAAGGGTTTCACAGAAACAAAACAAAACGAACTTGAGCAAACAGGCCTGGAGGGAAATGCTGAAAGCTTCCTCTTGGAGACCGGGAACCAGAAGGGCAGGAGCTCTGGGGTGGCGGCAGCGCTGTGCGTCTTGACCTGAGCAATAAGTTCATGTGTGTTTGTGTGTTTGCAGTAACATGTAAAGTTCTCCATGGTGCTTTTATATACACCTTGAAATATATATTAAAGATAAAAAAGAAAGAAATATTTGGAAATAAAAGGCTAACCTAGCCTATCACTCAAGCTTGGCAACTCCGTAGGTCCTCACCTCCCCACCACCACCCAGCTACCGTTACTTTCAAACCAGTTAACATTTATTGGGCTTACAAGACATGGTACAATGTGGCAACATGTATCATGAACCTTAACAATGTCTAAGATGAAACCTTATTCCATTACATTACTCCAGTGCCAATCATTCCATTCTAAGGAAAAAGACAAAGAGAAAAAAATCCATGTGTTAAGACATTCACTGCCCACATGATGATAAAATAGAAAACCTAAACTAAATAACCAACTCCAGGAAACAATTAAGAAAAATAATTTTTACAATGGGATTATACAGTCAATAAAAATAAGATTTATCAAATATTCCAAGAAATGAATATAACCTAATTTTTAAAAAATTAGACATATACACATGTTTACACTGTAACAGGGGGAAAAAGTCATAGGCACAAAGAAGAAAGTGAAAGACAGAGGGAAGAAGAGAGGGACAGAGGGTACTGAAAGCGGGAGGGAAGGGTTGGGAGAGACGAAAACTCAACTGGTTTTCTTCATATGTTGAGCTTATGAATGTCATCTGTACTTCTGCATTTCCTGAATTTTCTTTAATGACTACAGAAAACTTTAGTAATGGGGTACATAAGAGCTGAAGAAAATAATCACAAACCTAAGTAAAGTATCCTAAATATTTTAAGAAGTTCCTTCAAAGGGTAACTTTAAAATTTCAACTTTTATCTCAGTACCATTTTATTCAGATAAATTATTTAACATTTAAATTGTGTTAAGTCTATCATATGCTAGTTACTTAGCACAGAGAGAACTTTAATCATAATTAGTACTTAAAATAATATAACTTAAAAATAATAATTAGATTTCCAAAGATATATCATCTCCAATTTTCTGGCTAGAAAGTGAAAAGTGAAAGTGAAGCCACTCAGCTGTGTCCAGCTCTTTGCGACCCCATGGACTGTAGCCTACGAGGCTCCTCCATCCACGGAATTTTCCAGGCACGAGTACTGGAGAGAGTTGCTGTTTCTTTCTCCAGAGGATCTTCCCCACCCAGGGATCAAAGCCGGGTCTCCTGCATTGCAAGAAGATGCTTTTACCATCTGAGCCACCAGGGAAGTTCCCTTGAGGCTTCCCTGTGGCTCAGCTGATAAAGAATCCGCCTGCAATGTGGGAGACCTGGTACAGTCCATGGGGTCACAAAGGTCAGACACGACTGAGTGACTTTCTAGCTAGCTGCTGCTGCTGCTAAGTCGCTTCAGTCGTGTCCAACTCTGTGCAACCCCATAGACGGCAGCCCACCAGGCTCCCCCATCCCTGGGATTCTCCAGGCAAGAACACTGGAGTGGGTTACCATTTCCTTCTCCAAAGCACAAAAGTGAAAAGTGAAAGAGCAGTCGCTCAGTCGTGTCTGACTCTTCACGACCCCAGGGACTGCAGCCCACCAGGCTCCTCCATCCATGGGATCTTCCAGGCAAGAGTAATGGAGTGGGGTGCCATTGCCTTCTCCAGACTTTCTAGCTAATAAAATCAAGTCCTTAAATGACCTTCAGAACTCCCCTTGGTCTACCCTGCCCACACCTACCCTCTGACCTGCCCTGCCACACACCCCCCACCCCCGCTTCAGCCACGGCCTCCCACATGCTGCTCTTCCAACATGCCAAGGACATTTCCACGTTAGAAGCTGCTGCTTGCTCTACCCGAACATTTCCTTCCAGATAGTTCCATGGCTTAATCCACTTCACTCAGAAAAGGGCTTCTCAAAAAGCCTTTTCTCACCAAACTACCTGAAGTATTACAGTATCCTGTTACTTTTTAATCCCCTGAATCTATCTTATTCTGCTTCAAAACCTGTGAGCTCCCTGACGTGTGTGTGCGACTGAGTGTGCACACATGAATAATGTCTATGCCCCTCGCTGATATTTAAGCTCAGGAAGCACAGCTCTACTTTGTTTACCATTGTGTCACATGACTGCCAATAGCAGGCTTTCAAAAATACTTGTTGAAAGAACAAAAGATGGTAACTGGTTTTAGTTTTGCTGAGAAAATAATGATGGAACACTACTAGAATTCAGTAAAGCTTTCAAATGAATTCATTCTCAATCACAAGAGCATGACACACATACTTTGGTGGTAGGAGTACAACGTTCACAATTCAGGGTTCAGTAACAGGAAGGAATGGGGACTTCTTATGTTTCTCTGCCCCTTTCCATATCCTTCCTTCCTCTCATTCATCCATAAATGGTTACTGTGTACCACTAAGTCAGAGAGTATTCTACACATTAAGAACACACAGACAATTAAGGCAAGTTAATGCATGAGACATATGAGCATAATAACCATAGAACATGGCATGCAACAGAGTTCTGTGAAGTTGTAACATAACAGAGGAAGTAATCCACTTTTAGGGGCAGGTGTTCAGGGAAGTTTCAACAGTGATGACATTCAACAAACACTTGCAAAACCAAATAACAAAAGATATGCTTCATTTTACTTTACATATGAAATGAGAGTATTAAGTCTGAAAGTGCTACAGTAATTTGCTACCATGAGATAAGCTCGCTTGAGAGCGAAACCAAAACAAGAGGAATGCCAGAGCAGGACCAGAGAAACTAAGCCAAGTCCTTGATGATTTCAGACTGGATGAAGCCCCAGATGAAGTTCAAGGACAAGACCTAATCATGCCCTTTACTGTGTAGCCAGTCTGAATTTGGTTTTCTGTCACTTGCAATATAAGTATACAGAGGAATCTCAGCGAATTCTTTGGAAAAAACCAAAGCATTTGTTTTTTCAGTGTACAGGGGCACTATTGGTATTCTGGAAGGGACAATTCTTGTTTTGCGGGCAAACATCACAGGACACTTGGTATATCTCGTCTCTACCAGACCCACAGATTTCCAAACACCACTCATCTTCAAGAAGAACCACAGGTCTATTCCCTGTTAGTTGCTACCTGTATCCATTCCTCACAGTGCACGCGTAAATGTTCTTAACAACAACCTTAAAAGAACTGGGATATACCACTCAAATATACTAATTTTATATAGTAATCCATTTTAATTAGTCATTCATGACTATCTAAATGACTGATTCAGTCCTAAGCACAGCTTATACCTGCTCTTGAGATAAGCAGTGCTTTAAGAATGCCACTACTATCTGAAAATTCTCATTCATTTAAGCTTACTTCTCCATACAATATTATCAATATATGTCACTGACAATGTTGGTTATCTTCCCTGTAGCCATTCATTTAATTTCTTCCTAGACTGAAATGCTAGATATTGGTTTTTCTAGTCCCCTTGCAACTAGGGCATAAGTAATAAGGCCAAAATGAAATCTGATACAGGCTTTCTGTAAAAGGTTTACTTGCTTCATCAAGAGATGAGAGGGCAAACTTCCTCCCGTCTTTGGTGGTTGTGTCAGAATGTGATGCCTGGAGCAGAAAGAGAAACATGCAACTATGAAAGGATAAACCTGAGCACAAAGGTCGCCACACTACAGATAAAGATGGAAAGCACTTGGATTCAATCTAGAGGGGAAGCCAGTCTGAGCAGGAACCCAAATGGGAGGGCAGTTTAGAGGAAACGGAAACACAGAACCTCTGTGCTGACTGAGGACTGAGGACTGAGCAAAGCCAAGCTTATGCACAAATTGCCCTTTAAACTAATCCTACCTATGCCTTTGCCAATTACCTGAGCTAATACACTTCTTCTGTTTTTAAATCCTATTTGCATCCTAACTGATACAGGAAACAGCTATGTTTAGGGGAAAGAGCAAAATCGAGACACTGCAGGGAATGTAAAGAAACTTTCAGACGTAAGAGAATCAGGAACTATAAAGCCAAGAAACAAGAAATCAGATCATTTCATTCCTATGGAGTATATTTCAGAAGTGGTCTAAGAAAACCTGGATGATTGAGATAAGGCCGTTAGCTTTGGTAATTAGATCATCAAGATGACTTTTTAAAAACCAATTTCGGTGCTGCGATGGTAAGGGAAGTCAGAGTGCAAAGGAAAGAATAATTTACACTTTTAAGAACTCCATAATGCACCAAACCCTTGGAAAGACATGTAACGTGTGTTAAACTCCGTCGATTACAACTCTGTGAGGTAAGTATAACATTCTGTGGTGTCCTTAGTCGCTCAGTCTTGTCCGACTCTTTGTGACCCCATGGACTACAGCCCACCAAGCTCCTCTGTCTATGCTGACTCTCCAACAAGAATACTGCATTGGGTTGCCATGTCTTCCTCGTATAACATTCTACTTTACAGACAAAGAACACAGCCTGAGTAGTAAGTTGCCCACAGCCACACAGACAGTAACTGGTTTCAGTAGACTTCAAAATCAGATCTTTGAAGCTTAAAAGTAAATGTCCTTCCTACTATACCCCTTCATGGATCACAGACTCGTCGTGGTGAAGGGGCTTGTGTAACTCAGTGAAGCCATGGGCCATGCCGTGCAGGGCCAGCCAAGACAGACGGGTCCTGGTGAAGAGTTCCGACAAAACGTGGCCCACTGGAGGAGGGAACGGCAAACCACTCCAGCAGTCCTGCTGCGAGAACCCCACGAACAGCATGAGGCAGAAAAATAAGACACCGAAGATGAGCACCACAATCAAAAGGTGTCCAATATGCTCCTGGGGAAGAGTGGAGGGCAGTCGTTAGTTCCAGAAAGAATGAAGTGGCTGGACCAAAGCGGATATGACGCTCAGTTGTGTGGATGTGTCTGATGGTTAAAGTCAAGTCCGACGCTGTAAAGAGCTATTGCTCTTTTTTTGCATGGGAACCTGGAACGGCAGGTCCGTGAATCAAGGCAAATCGGATGTGGTGAAGCAGATGGCAAGAATGAACATCTTAGGAATCACTGAACTAATATGGATGAGAATGGGCGAATTTAATTCAGATGACTGTTATGTCTACTACTGTGGCCTAGAATCCCTTAGGAGAAAGGAAGTAGCCCTTAAAAGTCAACAAGAGTTCTAAATGCAGTACTTGGGAGCAACCTCAGGAAAAAAAAAAATAATCTAAGTTCATTTCCAAGGCAAACTGTTCAATATCAGTGTTATCTTAAGTCTCTGCCCCAACCACTAATGCCAAAGAAGCTGAAGCTGAACAGTTCTATGAAGTAGAACTGCTGTAGTTCTCGAACTACACCTTCTAGAACAAACACCAAAAAAAAAAAAAAAAGGATGTCCTTTTCATCACAGGGGATTGGAATACAAAATAGGAAGCCAAGAGACACCCAGAATAATAGGCAAGTTTTGCCTTGGAGGGCAAAAGCAGGGCAAAGGCTAACAGAGTTTTGTCAAAAGAACACGCTGGTCATAGCAAACACCCTTTTCCAACAACCAAGAGACAGCTATACACACGGACATCACCAGATGGTCAATACCAAAATCAGATTATGTTCTTTGCAGCTGAAGATGGAAAAGCTCTACACAGACAGCAAAAAGAAGACCTGGAGCTGTCTGTGGCTCAGGTCGTGAGCTCCTAATAGCAAAATTCAGGTTTAAAGTGAAGAACGTAGGGAAAACGACTAGGTCATTTAGATACGACCTAAATTAAATCCCGTATGATTATACAGTGGAGGTGACAAATGGATTCGAGATGAGATCTGGTAGAGAAAGTGTCTACCAGATTCGTAAAACTGAAAGAGGTTCATATATGAGTTTATTGAAAGAGATTCATATGTTTTATATGAGTTTATATACGAGGTTCATCACTGGAAAGAGGTTCGTAACATTGTATAGGAGGCAGTGACCAAACTAGTCCAAGAAAAAGAAATGCAAGAAGCTTAAGTGATTGTCTGAGGAGACATTAGAAAGAGCTGAGGAAAGGAGAGAAGTGAAAGGCAAGGGAGAAAGGGAAAGATATACTCAACTGAGTGCAGAGATCCAGAGAATACCAAGAAGAGATAAGAAACCCTTCTTAAGTGAACAATGCAAAGAAAACAACACAATGGGAAAGACTAGAGATCTCTTCAAGAAAACTGGAGGCATCAAGGGAACATTTCATGCAAGGATGGACACCATAAAGGACAGAAATGGTACGCACCTAATAGAAGGAAAAGATATCAAGAAGAGGTGGCACGAATACACAGAGAACAGTACACCAGTCACTGTGGTCACTCACCCAGAGCCAGACATCCTGGAGCGTGAAGTCAAGGGGGCCTTAGGGAACATTACTACCAACAAAGCTAGTGGAGGTGACGGAATCCCAGTTGAGCTATTTGAAATTCTAAAGGATGATGCTGTTAAAGTGTTGCACTCAATATGTCAACAAATTTGGAAAACTCAGTAGTGGCTACAAGACTGAAAAAGTTCACAGTTTTCATTTCAATCCCAAAGAAAGGTAATGTCAAAGAATGTTCAAACTACCATACAATGGCACTCATTTCACATGCTAAAAAGGTTACGCTCAAAATCCTTCAAGCTAGGCTTCAAAAGAATGTGAACCTAGAACTTTCAGATGTACAAGCTAGGTTTTGAAAATGCAGAGGAACCAGGGAGCAAACTGCCAACATTTGTTCGATTATAGAGAAAGCAACAGAATTCCAGAAAAACGTCTGCTTCTGCTTCATTGACTGCGCTAAAGCCTTTGAATGTGTGGATCGTAACAAACTGTGGAAAATTCTTAAAGAAACACCAGTACCAGACCACCTTACCTGCCTCCTGAGAAACCTGTATGCAGGTCAAGAAGCAAGTTAGAATCGGACATTGAACAACTGACTGGGAAAGAGTTATAATAAAGCTGTATCTTGTCACCCTGCTTATTTAACTTCTATGCAGAGTACATCATGAGAAACACTGGGTTGGATGAAGCACAAGCTGGAATCAAGACTGCTGGGAGAAATATCAATAACCTCAGATATGAAGATGATATCACTCTAAGGGCAGAAAGTGAAGAGAAACTAACGAGCCTTTTGATAAGGGTTAAAGAAGAGCATGACAAAGTTGGCTTGAAACTCAGCATTCAGAAAACTAAGATCATGGCATCTGGTCCCATCACTTCATGGGAAATAGATGGGGAAACAGTGGAAACAGTGTCAGACCTTTATTTTTTGGGGCTCCAAAATCACTGTGGATGGTGACTGCAGCCATGGAATTAAAAGATGCTTGCTCCTTGGAAGAAATGCTATGACAAACCTCAACAACATACTAAAAAGCAGAGACATCACTTTGCCGACAAAGGTCCGTCGAGTCGAGGCTATGGTTTTTCCAGTGGTCATGTATGGATGTGAGAGTTGGACCATAAAGACTGAGTGTCAAAGAATTGAGAATTGTGGTGCTGGGGAAGGCTCTTAAGCGTCCTGGGACTGCAAGAAGATCAACCAATCCTAAAGGAAATCAACCCTGAATATTCACTGGAAGCACTGATGCTGAAGCTGAAGCGCCAATACTTTGGCCACCTGATGCGAAAAGCCAACTCACTGGAAAAGACCCTGATGCTAGGAAAGACTGAAGCCAAAAGGAGAAGGAGGTGGTAGAGGATGAGATGGCTAGGTAGTGTCACCGACTCAATGAACATAAATTTGAGCAAACCCCAGGAGGTAATGGAGGACAGAGGAGCCTGCCATGCTGCAGTTCTTGGTGTTGCAAAGAGTTGGACACAACTGAGCGACTGAACAACAACTACACCAGGCTCCTAGGATTAAAGAATAAAAATACAGTGGCACAGCAGGCTCAAAATTCAGACTGGCTTCTGTGAGCTGCACGGCACACAGCATGGTGTTTGGCAGCCCTGGCAAAGGTATATTTAAGCATGCATGGAGGCTAGAGAGGGCAAAACTTAAAAAGGAGTGATCATGGATAATTACTGAGAAAGAAAGATAAAGAGGGATGATCATGGACACATCTGGAGAAGGTTGCTCTTGAAGAAAAGGAAGGACAATTCCTTCTTTTCAGAGAAGAGTAAATAAAGAAATGATATCAGGATAGAAAAGATTATACCTCAGATGCTTGAGATTTTTCTCAGGAAAGGAAAAGATCAAGTTATTTGCTATAAACACTTTCATGAAGTAAGACAAAAAAACCCCTCACAATCGACATTATAGATCTGGAGGATAACAGAACACTAACTGGTATGAAAACAATCCAAAATCCTCACACAACTGTCTCTTGTATCCTTCAGGGATCAAGATAGTGATTAGGCCTGTTCAGAACTGGGCACTAGAAAGATAAATTGACATAAAGTTAAGTATTCTAAGGTATCAATGATGGGCTGGTAAAAACTGATGACCATGGGATCCTGGTGACTAGGGGAGGCAAATGAAAAGAGCAGTAGGCTAAAGAATTGAATGAATAGACACAAAGACGGGAGGGTTCCTAAAGACAGGAAGAGGGGAAGAAAGAGAGAGAGAAAACGGGTTCCATAAGTGTGGAAGAGTGCTTGTTTGTGGTCAGACAGGTCTTGACACAATGCCTCAGGCAATGAGCTACTGCCTAGGGCTGAGCACTACCCCGTCAGCTAAAAGCACAGAATTGAGAGACAAGTGCCTGTAAAAACACGCAGTCCTCGGGTGCAGGAAACAAACAGGCTTACCTGGTGGCGCTAGTGGTAAAGAACCCACCTGCCAACGCAGGAGACAGAAGAGATGTGGCTCTGATCCCTAGGTCGGGAAAGTCCTGTGGAGGAGGAAATGGCAACCTGCTCCAATATTCGTGCCTGGAGAAGTCCCATGGACAGAGGAGTCTGGCTGTCCTGTGGAGACTGCAAGGAGATGGACGTGACTGAAGCGACTTAGCATAGCACAGCAACAAACAAGTGAATGAATCTGCCCGTACAGGAATCAAACACTTAAAATATCTCCTCTCCTTTTAAAATGAACAATTCTATCTCCAAATTTAAGAAATTCATCAAGAGGCTAAAAGTCTACAATAAAGGTTAAGGCAGATGTGTGTCAGGAGGTAGAACAAAAAGTTAAATCTGTCAGGCCAATTGTAACCCACCTGTTAAAAGACTTTTAGCATAAATTTCCAATAAGGCAACAACAGTCTGTGCTTTAGAAACTCTGGAGAGCACCTAGCATGGCTTCAAAAAAAGGATATCACTCAATTTAATTTTAAAAGCTCCACCCATTGCAATCTCAGTGGATACACTACCATTTATACTCATAGCTTCATTTTTCACCATTCTGCTGCTCTTGACACATTATCCAATTACAGGAAAAAATTGGGAAAAATCAGACATGGCAACCTCCACTACCACATCCCTCCTTCAGTTTGCACTTTTTACACCATTAATTCTGACTACTCTTGCCCTAGTAATAAATGAAGAAGAAATGACACTGGCACAATCTAAATTTTGCAGAAAATATCAAGTACAAGAAAGATTGCCAAGTAGTACTAGTAACAATTGAGAACCCAAGAAATTTGAGAAGTTTCAAGTTTAAAAAGCGTTTTCTCCATTTCAGTCCTTTCCAAATAAAACAAAGGGCTTGGACAACACAAGATTGTGAAGCTTCAACGGACGATTTAGCTAACAGTGAATAAAAGAATCACTAAAATCGCTTATCCTTTCTTGGGCTATTACATTTCTTACCCTCACAAAGCCTTCTTTTAAAACCAGGACCACTTCTCAATTCTTTCCCTGGATCTAGTATACATATGTCCCTCCGTCTGCCCCCCCCCCCTCCAAAAAAAGGTTAGAGACTGAAGACTCGCTGTAGTCAGAAAAGGATTAATTTAGATGAAGAATCACTTGCCGTCACTGGCACCATTCCTCAAAACCATCAAAGTCTCCTGGGGGCTGGATCCCCCCGACAAGATGAACAAAATCCACTGGCGTCTGGATAGCAAGCTTTTCTCTGTAAGTCTATAAGCCTGGGAAAGCTTTCCAGACAGTTAAAAAGACTTCTCAAGGAAGCAAAAGGTCGAGACCAGGAAGATGGGGAGGTGACTAAAACAGGCAGACGACCCACCCACCTAACGCGAAGGAGAGACCGCTTGCAAGGGCTGACGCTTCAGCAGGAGGCAGGAAAGGTTTCGGAGGGCGGCCGGCGCTGCGACCCCCGGCCCCTGCGTGGGAATGGAGGGCACGCAAAGTCAGGGGCCAGCCGGAGGCCTGGAGTGGGGCGCGGAGAGGGGGCGGGACGTGGAGACAAAGCAGCGGTGGACTCTGGCTGAACACCACCAGGGTCTGAGCCACGGCGGGGCAAAGCCAAGAAAGCTTTGCCCCAAGAGGAGACACCGAAGCTTGCAGCTTCACCCACCTGCCAGACGCTCGCCCCGCGGACAGAAGCACGGGCGCTTCCTCTCCTGCCGGACACAGCCCCTGCCGCCGCCGGAGCTCCGGACCCGACAGCACAGGGCGGTAGCGAAGTAGGCAAAGCGGCGACCGCACTCGAGCAGACGGGGGTGTACGTAGGGGGCGCCGGGGGGCTCGGGAAGGCAGCTCTGTGCTTGACCTTCCTCACCGGTGGCCAACTGCGCTCCCTGGGAACAGCATCCCGCCTCGGCCCGCTGCAGCGGCCGGGCTTCCTGCGGCCACAACCCGCCCCCGCGCTACTCGGCCGCCGCCATCTTGTCGGAGGCGGGAAAGACCGCACTGCGCAGGCGCGCGCCGACGCTGCCGGCTCCCCGCCATAACGCGCAGGCGCGGGGGGCGCTTCCCACCCCACCCCCCACCCCCACCCGCCGAGGCCGTCTTCCGCAAAGCCGTCTGCTCCCTCGCACGGGTGCTGCCAAGCTTAGTGGCCAGCCACAAACTGCACCGCAGCCGAGTTAATAGACCCTTCTGCGCACCTCACAGTCAGTCATTGTGTAAAACCCTATCTGTGTGCCAGGTCCCGGGACAGGCGCTGGTGAAAGATTAGTAAAACGCGGCTTCAGCGCTAACTGCCACTGCTACTAAATCGCTTCAGTTGTGTCCGACTCCGTGCCACCCCATAGATGGCAGGTCACCAGGCTCCCCGGTCCCTGGGATTCTCCAGGCAAGAACACTGGAGTGGGTTGCCATTTCCTTCTCCAATGCATGAAACTGAAAGTGAACTCGCTCAGCCCTGTCCGACTCTTAGCAACCCCAGGCAATGCAGCCCACCAGGTTCCTCCGTCCATGGGATTTTCCAGATGAGAGTATTGGAGTGGGGTGCCATCACCTTCTCCGTCCAGTGCTAAAGGTGTTCCTAATCTAGTGAAAAAGGACGGGGATGAACGAGTGATTTCCACAATTCTTGTTTGTTACCTGCACGCCACCTTCGCTCTCTTGCCCCTTTGATTTTAATAACTGAAAACATACCTCTTCCAGGAAGTCCTTACTCTAACACAATTTGGTTAGTTCTTTTCTAATACCTCGCCTTACCTCTTTAAGCTTTATTTCATTCATTGTAAATTCAACAAGTACTATTTGAGTTTCATTTATAGTCTAGATATGGTTCTAGGTTATAGCAATAAGAAATATAAACTCATGGGACTTCTATTTTAGGGGAGAGTATAAAACAAACAAACAAAAAAAACAAACTTCAAAAAATCAACGAAATAACATTTCATAGTGGTGAGGGATGGGAGGAGGAAAATACCACCAAAGTTAATGTTGGGTGAGGGGTGGTAATTAGCAATCTCTCTCCAGAGATGACACTTGATCTGAGGCCTGACTGACCACGGGGGCCAGAAGCTATGAGAATCATCCAGGCAGAGCGTTCTAGACAGAAGAACAGCAAATGCAGCACACCTCTCATTCTTGAGGTGGGAGTGAGACCAGCACATAAAGGACAGAAAGACTAGGTGATGTGGACACCTGGGGAGGATATGTGGGGGGGGCGGGGCGGGGGACCGGGGCAGTTTAGGTGGGACATTGAGGCCATGGTAAGAAACTGGATTTTTACCCGATGGCAGCCCCTCCATCTTGCTGACACTGCCAGAACTCCTCCTCAAACACTTCTAGCTCCTGACTGCCTCGCTGGACATGCTGATTCCACTGTCTTGAAGACACTTGCTCTTGTTCTTTACACATCTAGCTTCTCATCTTTCAGGTTTCAGTTTAAATGTCACCTCAGAAAGGCCATCCTTCCTAAACTAAGTATCCCACCTGCCCTTTCATTAGTCTCCATCATTGCACCTGATCATTTCTTTATGGGCACTGAACATATTTTTCAATTATATATTCATTGCTTCTTCACCATTCAGTTCACTAAACTGAACTCCATCAGGGAGGGAAGATGTTTCACTTACTAGTGAATACTCCATGCCTAGCACCATGCCTGGCATGAATGATCACTCAATATGTGTTTGCTGTTTTTAGGAATGTCGAGTTTGTCAGCACTTAAGTAGTCAGTGGTATACTCCATTGTTTTACACTGGTTTTTAAAAATAAATGCAAGTCATTTCCTGTTTATATACCCTCTGCTAGACTATAAATAAGAACTTTGGCAGAGAGAGAGAGGAAGAGAATGAGATGAAGAGTAGGTGAGGGGTAGTGTGCAAAGATTGTATTTTGCATATATTTGCAGGGCTGGGAGGTGGAAGGCTTCGATTTAGTGAAGCACCTGTTACATGTGTCCTGCGTTTGGCTTAATGGTCACTACAGCCTTGCTAGGTAGTTATCCTTAGTTTTATACATAGCAAACTTGAGAGAGATTAAGTAACTTGCCTAAGGTCCTACATTAAGAGACAGTGCCAACCATAAAGTTCATGCCCTTCCCTTCGAGAGAAACTGGATTTTGAGATGGGTTTGTTTGGTGATTTGATTCTGTGTCATTAGCAGGCTTTTATTAGCCATTTCAGCCACTGTCATTTAAGAATCCCAATCATCCTGCTGTTCTTGTATAGGATCTCAACAAAGGGCCTGATGTGAAATTGCTGAGATTTTTTTTTCTCTTATGCACTATGGCAGGGTTCATTTGACCATTCCCTCTTCATGTCTTTTTAAAATTTGTATTTCTTTTTATTAATAATGTGTACACATTTGATCAAAGGAAAAGAGGAGATACAGAAAAATGTGTGCATTTCCTAAATGCTAGCTGCATCCCCTTGGTTAGGCTTTTTATTTTATGACTCTTTCATCTAGGTCCCAAGTAATCCTTTAGACATCAAAGACAGTTCTCTGGCAAAGAGTGACAGCCTCATCACAACAATCACTTATCCCATTTGCTCATCAAAATTATACACCAACATTTCTCTCCAAACAGGATAGCAGGGGGAAACTACGAGAAAGGATAGGGCCGCTATCCTGTATCCAGGGCCATTCAGCCTTTATATGAAGGCATTCAGTTTTTTTAATATCATTAACTCATGATAGCATACACCTGTCAATCAAACCCAGTTAGTCCATAAGGAAACCAAATAGTAGGTGGGAATACATACTTAACAAGATTCTTCGATCTTCTACCCCCACTGTAGTAGGACTCCTTCTTGAAATAAATTCTGGAATCAAGGCAATGTCTTTGGTTTCTGTGGGATGCTCTCCTCATGGTTACCATCTGTTGTTGGTTGAATATTCTCGCACTCCTCAAAAGATATGTTGAATTCCTAACAAAAAGTACTCAACAATATGAACTTTTTCAGAATAGGATCATTGCCGATGTAATTAAGTTCAAATGAGGCCATACTGGAGTAGGTGGACCCCTAATCCAATAACTAGTGTCCTTCTAAGAAGTCAGCCAAATGGAGGAAGAGACACACGGGGAGAAGGCTGTTTGATGGCAAAGGCAAAGATTGGTGTCGTTCACCTGCAGCCAAGGAACACCAAAGACTGCTGGCCAGCCACCAAAATTGAGGAAGAGGCAAGTGAGGATTGCTCTACAGATTTCAGGGGAAACACAGTCGTGTCAAAGACTTGATATCAGATGTAGAGGCTCCAAAACTGTGAGACAATAAATACCCATTGTTTTAAGCTACCCAGTTCATGGCAATTTGTTACAGCGGCCTTAAAATCTAATACACCGCACTTTCTCTTTGTGTGTGTGTGTGTGTGTGTGTGTGTGTGTGTGTGTGTGTGTGTGTGTGTGTGTGTGGACGTGAAGTAAAGGAAAGAGACTGTCAGGGCTTGAAGCAGAGGAAAGAGATGGGGATGGGCTTTTCACTCCTGTATTCTTTCTGGCAAAACCCTATGGGCAAGGGAGCGTGATGGGCAATAGCCCATGGGGTACCAAAGAGTCTCAGATGTCTGCTAAGTGATGATTTAGCAGGCACACATGCATGCAAAATATCATTTAAGCCTGTGGCGCTGATATGCAGCTAGTGATGCATTACTGGAGTGGGTTGCAATGACCTCCTCCAAGGGATCTTTCAACCCAGGGATCAAACCCAGGTCTCTTGCATTACAGGCGGATTCTTTACCATCTGAGCCACCCAGGAAGCACTCAGTTCAGTTCAATTCAGTTGCTCAGTCATGTCCGAATCTTTGCTACCCCATGGACTGCAGCCCACCAGGTTCCTCCGTCCATGGGATTTTCCAGATGAGAGTATTGGAGTGGGGTGCCATCACCTTCTCCGTCCAGTGCTAAAGGTGTTCCTAATCTAGTGAAAAAGGACGGGGATGAACGAGTGATTTCCACAATTCTTGTTTGTTACCTGCACACCACCTTCGCTCTCTTGCCCCTTTGATTTTAATAACTGAAAACATACCTCTTCCAGGAAGTCCTTACTCTCACACAATTTGGTTAGTTTTTTTTTAATACCTCGCCTTACCTCTTTGAGCTTTATTTCATTCATTGTAAATTCAACAAGTAATATTTGAGTTTCATTTATATTCTAGATATGCTTCTAGGTTATAGCAATAAGGAAAATAAACTCATGAGACTTTTATTTTAGGGGAGAGTATAAAACAAACAAAAAAACAAACTTCAAACAATCAGCGAAATAACGTTTGATAGTGGTGAGGGATGGGAAGAGGAAAAAAACACCAAAAGTTAATGTTGGGTGAGGGGTGGTAATTAGCGATCTCTCTCCAGAGATGACACTTGATCTGAGGCCTGACTGACCACGGGGGCCAGAAGCTATGAGAGTCATCCAGGCAGAGCATTCTAGACAGAAGAACAGCAAATGCAGCAAACCTCTCATTCTTGAGGTGGGAGTGAGACCAGCACATAAAGGACAGAAAGACTAGGTGATGTGGACACCTGGGGAGGATATGTGGGGGGGCGATGTGGGGTCAGAGGCAGTTTAGGTGGGACATTGAGGCCATGGTAAGAACTGGATTTTTACCTCATGGCAGACCCTCCATCTTGCTGACACTGCCAGAACTCCTCCTCAAACACTTTTATCTCCTGACTGCCTCGCTGGACATGCTGATTCCACTGTCTTGAAGACACTTGCTCTTGTTCTTTACACATCTAGCTTCTCATCTTTCAGGTTTCAGTTTAAATGTCACCTCAGAAAGGCCATCCTTCCTAAACTAAGTATCCCACCTGCCCTTTCATTAGTCTCCATCATTGCACCTGATCATTTCTTTATGGGCACTGAACATATTTTTCAATTATATATTCATTGCTTCTTCACCATTCAGTTCACTAAACTGAACTCCACCAGGGAGGGAATTTGTTTCTCTTACTAGTGAATACTTCTTGCCTAGCACCATGCCTGGCATGAATGATCACTCAATATGTGTTTGCTGTTTTTAGGAATGTCGAGTTTGTCAGCACTTAAGTAGTCAGTGGTATACTACATTGTTTTACACTGGTTTTTAAAAATAAATGCAAGTCATCTCCTGTTTATATACCCTCTGCTAGACTATAAATAAGAACTTTGGCAGAGAGAGAGAGAGAGGAAGAGAATGAGACGAAGAGTAGGTGACGGGTAGTGTGCAAAGATTGTATTTTGCATAATTGCAGGGCTGGGAGGTGGAAGGCTTCGATTTAGTGAAGCACCTGTTACATGTGTCCTGCGTTTGGCTTAATTGTCACTACAGCCTTGCTAGGTAGTTATCCTTAGTTTCATACATAGCAAACTTGAGAGAGATTAAGTAACTTGCCTAAGGTCCTACATTAAGAGACAGTGCCAACCATAAAGTTGATGCCCTTCCCTTCGAGAGAAACTGGATTTTGAGATGGGTTTGTTTGGTGATTTGATTCTGTGTCATTAGCAGGCTTTTATTAGACATTTCAGCCACTGCCATTTAAGAATCCCAATCATACTGCTGTTCTTGTATAGGATCTCAACAAAGGGCCTGATGTGAAATTGCTGTGATTTTTTTTTTTCTTTTGGACTATGGCAGGGTTCATTTTACCATTCCCTCTTCATGTCTTTTTAAAATTTGTATTTCTTTTTATTAATAATGTGTACACGTTTGATCAAAGGAAAAGAGGAGGTACAGAAAAATGGGTGCATTTCCTAAATGCTAGCTGCATCCCCTTGGTTAGGCTTGTTATTTTATGACTCTTTCATCTAGGTCCCAAGTAATACTTTAGACATCAAAGACAGTTCTCTGGCAAAGAGTGACAGCCTCTTCACATCAATCACTTATCCCATTTGCTCATCAAAATTATACACCATCATTTCCCTCCAAACGGGATAGCTCGGGGAAACTACGAGAAAGGATAGGGCCGCTATCCTGTATCCAGGGCCATTCAGCCTTTACATGAAGGCATTCAGATTTTTTAATATCATTAACTCATGATGGCATACACCTGTCGATCAAACCCAGTTAGTCCCTAAGCAAACCACATAGTAGGTGGGAATACATACTTCAAAAGATTCTTCGATCTTCTACCACCACTGTAGTAGGACTCCTTCTTGGAATAAATTCTGGAATCAAGGCAATGTCTTTGGTTTCTGTGGGATGCTCTCCTCATGGTTACCATCTGTTGTTGGTTGAATATTCACCCACTCTTCAAAAGATATGTTGAATTCCTAACCTCAAGTACTGAACAATATGAGCTTATTTGGGAATAGGATCATTGCCGATGTAATTAAGTTCAAATGAGGCCATACTGGAGTAGGTGGACCCCTAATCCAATAACTAGGGTCCTTATAAGAAGACAGCCAAATGGAGGAAGAGACACACGGGGAGAAGGCTGTTTGTTGGCAAAGGCAAAGATTGGTGTCGTGCACCTGCAAGCCAAGGAACAACAAAGACTGCTGGCCAGCCACCAAAACTGAGGAAGAGGCAATTGAGGATTTCTCTACAGATTTGAGGGGAAACACAGTCGTGTCAACAACTTGATATCAGATGTAGAGGCTCCAAAACTGTGAGACAATAAATATCCATTGTTTTAAGCTACCCAGTTCATGGCAATTTGTTATAGCGGCCTTAAAGTCTAATACACCCCACTCTCTCTTCGTGTCTGTGTGTGTGTGTGTGTGTGTGTGTGTGTGTGTGTGAGGCCGTGAAGTAAAGGAAAGAAACTGTCACTGCTTGAAGCAGAGGAAAGAGATGAGGATGGGCTGTCCACTCCAGTATTTTTTCTGGCAAAACCCCATGGGTAAAGGAGCGTGATGGGCAATAGCCCATGGCGTACAAAAGAGTCTGAGATGTCTGCTAAGTGATGACTTAACAGGTACACTTGCATCCAAAATATCATTTAAGCCTGTGGCGCTGAAATGCAGCTAGTGATGCATTACTGGAGTGGGTTGCCATGCCCTCCTCCAAGGGATCTTCCCAACCCAGGGATCAAACCCAGGTCTCTTGCATTACAGGCGGATTCTTTACCATCTGAGCCACCAAGGAAGCACTTAGTTCAGTTCAATTCAGTTACTCAGTCATGTCTGAATCTTTGCTACCCCATGGACTGCAGCATGCTTGTCCATCAACAAGTCCTGCAGTTTTCTCAAACTCATGTCCACTGAGTCGGTGATGTCATCCAACCATCTCATACTCTGTTATCCCCTTCTCTTCCTGCCTTCAACCTTTGCCAGCACCAGGGTCTTTTCAAATAAGTCAGCTCTTCACATCAGGTGGCCAAAGTATTGGAGTTTGAGCTTCAACATCAGCCCTTCCAATGAATATTCAGGACTGATTTCCTTTAGGATGGACTAGTTGGATCTCCTTGCAGTCCAAGTGACTCTCAAGAGTCTTCTCCAACATCACAGTTCCAAAGCATCAATTCTTTGGTGCTAAACTTTCTTTATAGTCCAACTCTCACATCCATACATGACTACTGGGAAAACCATAGCCTTGACTAGACAGACCTTTGCTGGCAAAGTAATGTCTCTGTTTTTTAATATGCTGTCTAGCTTGGTCATAATTTTCATCCAAGGAGTAAGAATCTTTTAATTTCTTGGCTGTAGTCACCATCTGCAGTGATTTTGGAGCCCAGAAAAATAGTCTACCACTGATTCCACTGTTTCCCCATTTGTTTGCCATGAAATGATGGGACCAGATGCCATGAACTTTGTTTTCTGAGTGTTGAGCATTAAGCCACCTTTTTCACTCTCCTCTTTCACTTTCATCAAGAGGCTCTTTAGTTCTTCTTCACTTTCTGCCACAAGGAGGGTGTCATCTGCATATCTGATGTTATTGATATTTCTCCCAGGAATCTGGATTCCAGCTTATGCTTCATCCAGCCCAGGGTTTCTCATGATGTACTCTGCATATAAGTTAAATAAGGAGGGTGACAAGATACAGCCTTGACGTACTCCTATTCCTATTTGGAACCAGTCTGTTGTTCCATGTCCAGTTCTAACTGTTGCTTCCTGACCTGCATACAGGTTTCTCAACAGGCAAGTCAAGTGGTCTGGCATTCCCGTCTCTTTCAGAATTTTCCAGTTTGTTGTGGTCCACACTGTCAGAGGCTTTGGCATAGTCAGTAGAGCAGAAATAGATGTTTTTCTGGAACCCTCTTGCTTTTGTGACGATCCAGCAGATGTTGGCAATTTGATCTCTGGTTCCTCTGCCGTTTCTAAAACCAGCTTGAACATCTGGAAGTTCATGGTTCACATATTGTTGAAGCCTGGCTTGGAGAATTTTGAGCAGTACTTTACTAGTGTGTGAGATGAGTGCAATTGTGCAGTACTTTGAGCATTCTTTGGCATTGCCTTTCTTAAGGATTGGAATGAAAACTGACCTTCTTCAGTCCTGTGGCCACTCAATTTGCTGGCCTACTGAGTGCAACACTTTGACAGCATCATCTTTTAGGATTTGAAGTAGCTCAGCTGGAATTCCATCACCTCCACTAGCTCTGTTCATAGTGATGCTTCCTAAGGCCCACTTGACTTCACATTCCAGGATGTCTGGCTCTAGGTGAGTGAGCACACCAAGGTGGTTATCTGTGTTGTGAAGATCTTTTTTTGTACAATTCTTCTGTGTATTCTTGCCACCTCTTCTTAACATCTTCTGCTTCTGTTAAGTCCATACCATTTCTGTCCTTTATTGAGCCCATCTTTGCAAGAAATATTCCCTTGGTATCTCTGATTTTCTTGAAGTCATCTCTAGTCTTTCCCATTCTATTGTTTCCCTCTGTTTCTGTGCACTGATCATTGAGGAAGACTGCCTTATCTCTCTTTGCTATTCTTTGGAACTCTGCATTCAAATTGGTGTATCTTTCCTTTTCTTGTTTCCTTGTGGCTTCTCTTCTTTTCTCAGCTATTTGTAAGGCCTCCTCAGACAGCTATTTTGCCTTTTTGCATTTCTTTTTCTTGGGGATGGTCTTGATCCCTGTCTTCTGTACAATGTCATGAACTTCCGTCCATAGTTCATGAGGCACTCTGTCTGTCAGATCTAGCTCCTTAAATCTATTTCTCACTTCCCCTCTATAGTCATAAGCGATTTGATTTAGGTCATACCTGAATGGTCTAATGATTTTCCCTACTTCCTTCAACTTAAGTCTGAATTTGGCAATAAGGAGATCATGATCTGAGCCACAGTCAGCTCCCAGTCTTGTTTTTGCTAACTGTATAGAGCTTCTCCATGTTTGGTTGCCAAGAATATAATCAATCTGATTTCGGTGTTTACTATCTGGTGATGTCCATGTGTAGAGTCTCCTCTTGTGTTGTTGGAAGAGGGTGTTTGCTATGACCAGTGCTTTCTCTTGGCAGATCTCTATTAACCTTTGCCCTGCTTCATTCTGTACTCCAAGGCCAAATTTGCCTGTTACTCCAGGTGTAACTTGGAGTAACTTGCTCCTTTTGCATTCCAGTCCCCTATAATGAAATGGACATCTTTTTTGGGTGTTAGTTCTAGAAGGTCTTGTAGGTCTTCATAGAGCCGTTCACCTTCAGCTTCTTCAGCATTCCTGGTTGGGGTATAGACTTGGATTACTGTGATGTTGAATGGTTTGCCTTGGAAATGAACAGAGATCATTCTGTCATTTTTGAGACTGCACCCAAACATTTCGGGTGCTTTTGTTGACTATGACGTTTCTTCTAAGGGATTCCTGCCCACAGTAGTAGATATCATGGGCATCTGAGTTAAATTCACCCATTCCAGTCCATTTTAGTTTGCTGATTCTTAAAATGTCGATGTTCAGTTTTGCCATCTCCTGTTTGACTACTTCCAATTTGCCTTGATTCATGGACCTAAGATTCCAGGTTCCTATGCAATATTGCTCTTTACAGCATCGGACCTTGCTTCCATCACCAGTCACATCCATAACAGGGTGTTGTTTTTGTTTTAGCTCCGTCTCTTCATTCTTTCTGAAGTTATTTCTCCACTGATCTCCAGGAGCATATTGGGCACCTACCAACTCAGTGACTACATCTTTCAGTGTCCTATCTTTTTGCCTTTTCACACTGTTCATGGGGTTCTCGAGGCAGGAATACGGAAATGGTTTGTCATTCCTTTCTCCAGTGGACCACGTTTTGTCAGAACTCTCCATCATGAATGGTCCTGCATGGCTCATAGTTTCATTGAGTTAGACAAGGCTGTGGTCCATGTGATTAAATTAGTTAGTTTTCTGTGATTGTGGTTTTCAGTCTCTGCCCTCTGATGGAGAAGGATAAGAGGCTTATGAACACTTCCTGATGGGATAGACTGACTGAGAGGGTGCTAGGTCTTGTTCTGATGGCCAGGGCCATGCTCAATAGATCTTTAATCCAATTTTCTGTTGATGGGTGGAGCTGTGTTCCCTCCCTGCTATTTACCTGGGGCCAAACTATGGTGGAGGTAATGAAGATAATGGTGACCTCCCTCAAAAAATCTCATGCATGCACTGCTGCAGTCCATGCCCCTAGCCCTGCAGCAGGCCACCGCCAACCCATGCCTCTGTCAGAGACTCCGGGACACCCAGAGGAGAGTCTCCTGTGGGGTTACTGTTCCCTCCTCCTGGTTTCTAGTGCACAAGGCTCTATTTTGCCCGCCAAGAGTCTGTTTCCCAGTCCTGTGTGAGTTCTGACAGCTCTGTGGTGGGGTCAATGCTGACCTCCTCCAAGAGGGCTTACACCACACCCACACCCAGAGCCCCTGTCCCTGCGGCAGACCACTGCCGACCCGTACCTCCACAGGAGACGCCCAAACACAGTTCTGGCTCAGTCTCTGTGGGATCCCGGTATCCTGGTGTGCACAAGGTTTGTTTGAGCCCTCTGAGCATCTCTGGCAGGAACGGGGTTTGATTCTAAACGTGAATTTGCCCCTCCTACTGTCTTGCTAGGGCTTCTCCTTTGCCCTTCGACGTGAGGTATCTCCTCATAGCTGCTCCAGCGCCTACTGTCTTATGGGGGTTTCTCTGACCCTGGACGTGGTGTATCTCCTTGCAGCCACTCCTGTGACCTAAATCAAATCTCTTACGATTATACAGTGGAAGTGAGAAATAGATTCTAGGCATTAGATCTAATAGAGTGCCTGAAGAACTATGGACACAGGTTCATGACATTGTACAGGAGGCAGGGAGCAAGACCATTCCCAAGAAAAAGAAATGCAAAAAGGCAAAATGGTTGTCCAAGGAGGCCTTACAAATACCTGTGACTAGAACAGAAGCTAAAGGCAAAGAAGAAGAAGAAAGAGATACCCATTTGAATGCAGAGTTCCAAAGAATAGCAAGGAGAGATAAGAAAGCCTTCTTCAGTGACCAGTGCAAAGAAATAGAGGAAAACAAAAGAATGGGAAAGACGAGAAATCTGTTCAAGAAAATCAGAGATACCAAGGGAACATTTCTTGCAAAGATGGGCACAATAAAGGAAAAATTGTATGGACCTAACAGAAGCAGAAGATATTAAGAAGAGGTGGCAAGAATACACAGAAGGAAAAAAAAAAGAATACACAGAAGAACTGTACAAAAAAGATTTTCACAACCCAGATAATCAGGATGGTATGCTTACTCACCTAGAGCCAGACATCCTGGAATGTGAAGTCAAGAGGGCCTTAGGAAGCATCACTACAAACAAAGCTAGTGGAGGTGATGGAATTCCAGTTGAGCTATTTCAAATCCTAAGAGATGATGCTGTCAAAGTGCTGCCCTCAATATGCCAGCAAATTTGGAAAACTCAACATTGGCCACAGGACTGGAAAAGGTCAGTTTTCATTCCAATCCCTAAGAAAGGCAATGCCAAAGAATGCTCAAAGTACTGCACAATTGCACTCATCTCACACGTTAGTAAAGTACTGCTCAAAATTCTCCAAGCCAGGCTTCAACAATATGTGAACTGTGAACTTCCAGATGTTCAAGCTGGTTTTAGAAATGGCAGAGGAACCAGAGATCAAATTGCCAACATCCACTGGATCATCGAAAAAGCAAGAGAATACCAGAAAATTGTCTACTTCTGCTTTATTAACTATGACAAAGTGTTCCACTCTGTGGATCACAACAAACTGTGGAAAATTCTGAAAGAGACCGGAATACCAGACCACCTGACCTGCCTGTTGAGAAATCTGTATGCAGGTCAGGAAGCAACAGTTAGAACTGGACATGGAACAACAGACTGATTCCAAATAGTGAAACGAATACATCAAGGCTATACATTGTCACTGCACTTATTTAACTTATATGCACAGTACATCATGAGAAACACTGGGCTGGATGAAGCACAAGCTGGAATCAAGATTGCTGGGAGAAATATCAATAACATCAGACATGCAGTTGACACTACCCTTATGGCAGAAAGCAAAGAAGAACTTAAGAGCCTCTTGATGAAAGTGAAAGGGAAGTTCTACATCTGAATAAATTTGAGTATTAAAGATTTAGGTAAGTAGCAAAGAGATTGAACTTTTTCTCCAAAGCTGAGAGGAAGATTCTAGAGTGAAAACCAGAATATGTATTTCAGATATTTCAATTCTGTTTCAGCTTGGTACTTGTTTGCTAAGTAGCTTATTTCCTCCTCAAATCCATTACTGGTCATTCCTGGTTGAGGGTGTTCTCTCCTTCCCAGATCCGAGGTCTCCCGTGGGCAGTGACAGGGTTTGCTGGACTCATGCCACATCTTCCTCATCAGATACATACATGAGGGCAGAGCCTGTGACTCATTCTTCTTTGTATCTATCCCCTAAAAATTTCTGGAACTGGACACACCCAAGTAAACAAGATCAGCAAAATCTGATCATTTTAGAACTTGATGTAAACCATGAATATCTGTTATACCATTCTCACTGCTTTGGTGTATAATTGGAAATTTTCATAATAAAAAGTGTTATAAAGGACATCCAAGAAACTTCTGCTTCAAGATAGCCAACTAAGTACAAGTATTTACATCCTTCTCTATGCATCCCAGTAAAATGTCAGCAGCAGGGCTTAATTTTCAATGAAACTAATGAGGGTTAAGCTTCAAAGCCCCCCATTTACACACGCCCTTTCCAAGGCCCTGGAAGGTGCCTTAGTAATATGTTCATGTGTTTGTATTGTTCTCCTTTATCACAGTTCTCCTTGTGTCTGATAGTATTAGAGTGGTTGGAGTAATTTTGAGGTTCCAGTTAAAGGGAAGTTTAGTTTGAAATACAAGTTGTTAGAATTGAGTAGGAGGATATTTATATGATTCACAGTCACTTATGTAAGTAGCATTTTATTGTTAACCATTGCTGTAGAAGAATAGCTTCCAGCTATCTGCCTCCAGCCCACTGTCTGCTCTCCCAGGATTGTAACACCAAGGTGCAGGGCCAGAGGTTCTGTGGCAATACGAACACAGCCTATGTTATCTGTACCAGAAGTATGTATAGAGCCAGAAGCTATTTGTGGGAAATTATTCCAAATTTTATAATTCCTATAAATGAAACCTAATAGAAGCATCCCCAAATGTGACTACAATCTTAAAAAAAAATTACAAGTTGTCAAGCTGGGGGGAAAAATGAAAACTATCAGCAATAAAAAATTTTTTGATCAACCATAGTTGAAGAAAAACTGAATGATCTGTTCAGTTGATACAAATACGATAAAATAACTGTCACATGCAAAGAAAAGAAAAGAGCATCTAGACAAAAAGTGTAAGAAAAAAGTATTATAGAAATTGTATCAGGTAGTAAAATAATAAACCTATTATGTTCTTTCTTGGGTTTTGTGATGTTTGTTGATTTTCTGTTAGCATTCCAAGATGTGTAATTTGTTGTGGTTCTTTCCTCATTCTAAATAAATACTTAACTTTCATACTTAAATTTGTATTCACATTTTATATTTTTTCTCTTAATAGGGACAGAAAAATTCATCTCCCATAAGGCATGGACCCCTGAAATTATAACTGGGGACTTCAAAATCCCTCTCTCAGCAACTGATAGAACTAAAAATCATAAAATGAGCAAAGATATAGAAGACCTAAGCAGTACAATAAAACAGTAGGATCTAAAGGACATTTATAGAACACTCTACCCACAACAGCAGAATGCACATGTTTTTTCTTCAAGCACCAATAATAGACCAAATGCTAGGTCAGAAAACAAATGTTAACACATTTAAGAATTGACATAAGTATGTTCTCTGACCCTTATGGAATTGAATTAAAAATCAATGAAAGGCAACTGGAAATTTTCCAAATACTTGGAAATTAAACACCACACTTTAAAATCATACCTTGTTTGAATTTCCTGGCAGTCTCTTGGTTAGGACTCCACTTTCACTGCCAAGGGCCTAGGTGCAATCCTTGGTTGGGGAATTAAGATCCCACAAACCACACCGAAACACACACACACACACACACACACACATATACCTTGTCAAAGAAGACCGAAAGAAAATTTTTAAAAATAAACAAAAAATAAAAACCCACAGAACTGAATGAAAACAAAAATACAACATATCAAAATTTCTGGGTTGTTGCTAAAGTAGTACTAAGAAGGTAATTTACACATTAAATATTGCTCAGAAAAATGTGACATATTACATTAGGAAAGTCTCATATCAATAACCTCAAGAAGTTAGGGAAAAAGAGCAGAAATCAATGACATTAGAAAACAAAATAAAACAAACAAATGCAATAAAACACTAGTTAATAGACTTCTAGCAAGACTGCAAAATAGAAAATAAAAAGACATAAATCATCAATATCAGTAATGAAATGGCTTATCATTATAATTTCTGCAATCTTTAATAAGGGAATACCATAAACTTATAATTCAACAACTTAGAATAGACCAATTCTACAAACTACCAAAGCTCAAACAAGATTAAATAGAGCAGCCCTATAACCATTGAAGAAATTGAACTTGTCACTGTAATTCCCTGGGAAAAGAAAGGGAGAAGACTTCTTTGGTGGTCCAGTAGTTAAGAATCTGCCTGCCAATGCAGAGGACACAGGTTCGATCCCTGGTCCAGGAAGATCCCACATGTATGGAGCAACTAAGCCTGTGTGCCAGAACTACTGAAGCCTGTGACCCCTAGAGCCTGTGCTCTGCAAAGAGAGAAACCATCGTGAAGAGGAGCCCCTGCTCACTGCAACTAGATAAAGCCTGGGGCCAATAAGTGTTCATAAAAGGGAGTACATCCATGAATGTTAAGAATGGGAGAGTGTTCCATCAGTTTGTGAGAGATGTTGACAGATACCTGTAAGACAAGAAGTGAGAGAAGAACAAGGTGGAGCAAACACTCCAGCCCAGAACAGAAAGACAGGAAGACTGCGGTGAAGGATCACAGCAGAGGTAGTTGCTAGTGCTTCCTGGAGAAGTCTAGCAAAGATACAGGTTTGCTAGTCATAGTTACAAGAAATGGGAGATGCAGCACTGTCAACACTAGTGTTTCCCAACCATTTTTTTTTTCCCCAACCATTTTTATGTCATGGCACATGTGGGAAATAATAGTATATGTAAGGCATGGTTTTAAGAAACTGATTCTCAGATCACCAAATTTCATGACTTTCTCTCTAAAACTGATTTACCTGAGAAGGCATCCTGACTTATACATACTGGTTCTTGGTCAACTTTATTTTCACAATAGCTCTCTCACCACTTTACCAAAGAGGAACAAGCATTTCTCAGAGATTCATTGCCCTGAATGCCAAGCAAAAGAATAATTTAACATTTATTAATGCTCTATTAATGTCCCCAGTCTGTCTCATTTCAACATTGATTTCTAACAAATGTGACTTTTTGTGCTAGTAATTTTTCTTTAATCAATAAGAATAATTTTAAAACATTACCTTATGCTTATGAAAATAAAAGTATGAGACATTAACTTTGTTTCTAGCGGAGAACTATGATAGAATTATCCGTGATTTTCAGACGCTTCCACTTCTGGATAAGATGAAGTAGCAAGTAGCAGGCACACCCTCCAGCTTTAAACAGCCCCGAGCTGGGGAAGTGTGTGAAGCGATGGTTTTGGCCTTTCGCTTGTTTTGAGGTGCTGGACACCTGGCGGTGGAGGACAATGAGCCTGAAAGGTAGGAAGCAAGTGCCTTAGACGTTTCTCTGGCTTGTTTGCTCCAAGGAGGCCAGCTGCCACGCTGCGAGAGGCTCTATGCAGGGGTCTGTATAGCGAAGAACAGAGGAGGCTCCTGGCCAAAGGCAGCAAAGAACTGAGGCTCTTAGTGCAACAGGTCACAGGGAATGTAATCCCTCCAGCAATCATGTGAGTGAGCCTGGAAATGGATCTTCTCCCATCAAGCCTTCAGATGCTACCACAGCCCTGGTCTTCACAGAAAGACCCTGAATAATAGTGAAAGTAAAGTCGTTCAGTCGTGTCTGACTATTTGGGACCCTATAGACTATACAGTCCATGGAATTTTCCAGGCCAGAATACTGGAGTGGGTAGCCTTTTCCTTCTCCAGGGGATTTTCCCAACCCAGGGATCGAACCTGGTCTCCTGCATTGCAGGCAGATTCTTCACCAGCTGAGCCACAAGGGAAGCCCCCTGAGTCATAGGCAGCCAACTAATTCATAAACCATGCTCAACTTCCCAACCTATCAGTTCCATTCAGTTCAGTTTGGTCACTCAGTCATGTCCAACTCTTTGCAACCACATGAATCGCAGCATGCCAGGCCTCCCTGTCCATCACCAACACCCGGAGTCTACCCAAACCTATGTCCATCGAGTTGGTGATGCCATCCAGCCATCTCATCCTCTGTCATCCCCTTCTCCTCCTGCCCCCAATCCCTCCCAGCATCAGGGTCCTTTCCAATGAACCAACTCTTTGCATGAGGTGGCTAAAGTACTGGAGTTTCAGCTTCAGCATCAGTCCTTCCAATGAACATCCAGGACTGATCTCCTTTAGGATGGACTGGTTGGATCTCCTTGCAGTCCAAGGGACTCTCAAGAGTCTTCTCCAACACCACAGTTCAAAAGCATCAGTTCTTCAGCGCTCAGCTTTCTTCACTGTCCAACTCTCACATCTGTACATGACCACTGGAATAACCATAGCATTGACTAGACGGACCTTTGTTGGCAAAGTAATGTCTCTGCTTTTAAATATGCTATCTAGGTTGGTCATAATTTTCCTGACCTACAGAAGTTGTGAAATAATCGCTATTGTTTTTAGCTGATAAGTCTTAGAGTAATTTGTTACACAGCAATAGATTAATTCAGGAAGACCAACCCCAAAAGAGATGGGATCAATTTCATTTCTAACACTGCTGGAATTGGCCAAAGAACAAGCTTAAAATTCTTTATCACATAGCTAATTACACATTTTAATTCTTTTTCTTCTATTTCTTGTACCCATTTCAACTTTTCATTCATGATAGAATAAACTGCCCTTTTTCTAAGCTGCATCTATTCTTTAAAGTTTTCCAACTAAAGTGATTAAATGTAATAAAGTAAGCAGCTAGAGATACTTGCTTTTCCATCTGATGATAGAAAAAAAGAAAAGAAAACACTCCATCTGGGTAGAATTTGATAATTAGCCATATCCAATTCCTGGACATCTGGCTTTCAAATGAAACTGAACATAGTAATGTCTGTTTCCCAGGGCATTCTTTTTACTGAAAATGCGATTTATTGTTTTGGTCTTTAAAAGGATAACATCAATGCACTTTAGCATATCAAGTGAACAAAGATTTGTCTCAGTTCTTTTTACATATTACCATCGTGTTGCATATTTATTGTAGAAAATTTGTAAACTACAGAAAATTACAAGAAGGAAAAATAAAATCTCACCATCCAAGATAACTGTTCACATTTTGATGAAAATCTTTTCAGATTTGGCTTTAAAAATAAGAGGAATTTCAGAATAACAATATTTTCCTTCAACAACAAGTTCTCATTAAGGACACAATATTTTAATGGATGAAATTTAATGAAGAATGTCAAACCATTATTCCACTGAAATTCATATCCATTTTTCATATAAAGTGTAGCTTATGACAATGGATATTTTAGCCCTGACAATCAGTCTGAGTAGCTCAGGAAAATATCACATAAGGCTGGAGCAGCCCTGGCAGCACATTGAGGGTAGCAGGGCTCAGAGAAGCAACATATGTCTGCACGCGCTCTCCCTTCACGCTGCCTCTGCTGCTGTGGAATCTGTGTGTGTGTGGTAGGGGGGTGGCGGGGGGCTCGTGGCCTTGCACTTGAATCCTTAATGAACTGGAGCCAACTCAAAGAAGTGCCAGAGAACTGATTGTTAAATTTCAGGAGTTTTGTGAGCTAGCTCTAAAACAAAGTCATTATTAAAAATTAAAGGATGTACGCTTTCAGTTAAATAAATTCTATTCAAAGCTAAGGCCATAAATACATACAAGTCATCATTTTTAATCATTTACATTTTGCTGGCGTCTGTGTTCCTGATGCTGTTTCTGTCTACTGCATCTACATTGCAGAAATGGGGTATAATGGTGTGCTGGAGGACGTCTCTTCATCCAGTGTTTTCACCTTGGTAGTCTGGAATCCTTCAGGGTGAGAGTATTTAAATCATGGAAACAGAAGAAAGCTCCAAATTTGGGCTCACATATTTTTGTTGATTGTATAGTGACAGAGAAAATGTTAACAATGTAGAATAAAATTCTTAAAATGTTGTGTCTATAACTGTTGCACTGTGACCAGCACAAAGTTCAAGGAACTATTCCTCCAGTACTCAAAAACTATCATCAAATGAATCCAAGTCACTCAGGTCACTGATTAATGACCTGATTAAGTCAGGATCCAACACATATCTCTTGTTGTTTCACTTTCATCTCAATCATTAATGTTAATGAAAATATCAGCCAAGATTCTTGCAAAACCACATTTGTTTATTATTTACAATGGCATGTTGGCTACAGACAAGAAAGGGAAAGTTGCTCAGTCGTGTCCAGCTCTTTGCGGCCCCGTGGATTTCCCCCATGGGATTCTCCAGGCCAGAATACTGGACTGGGTACCTATCCCTTCTCCAGCAGATCTTCCCGACCCAGCAATCAAACCAGGGTCTCTTGCATTGCAGGCAGATTCTTTACCAAGTGAGCTACTAGGGAAACCTACAGATACCAAAGTTCAGCAAAACTCAGTGAAACATTTGATGGAAATCAACTGGTTATATGGAATTGACACTAAAGAATGATGTAAATTTTATTAGGATTTGCAAACTATGTGTTCTATACCCTTTATATCAGTAGAGTTTAAAATAAATCTGCATGTGTGTTAATATGTGTGCTTCACAAAGCTGGTTGTTAATCATTTACTAATACACTTTTGACCAGAGCAAATGCTTCCATTTGTCCCACTCACCATAGCCTCTAGCAGATCCCTTTCAGCTACACACAGACTGATAAATAGGGAAAAGAAGTGAAGGAAAAGAGCTAGTGGAAAGCAGAAAATGGAGGAAGAACAAGAAGAGAAAGAAAGAAAAAAAGAAAGTTCTCCCTGTCTTGTCTTTCATCATCAATCAGCAGCTCTCTACAAGATAAGAGACAAACCATTGCACAACTATTGTGACCTGGAGTCACAAATATTCATGGGATTAGCTGGTGACCCTATTTTTAGAGAGCTAAGGAGCCAGAAGTCTTCAGCAACAGTGACCATGCTAACACTCGGTCAGAGGTCATTTTAGGGTTTTTAGCTTGTTTTTCACATTAAAAAAAAAATAAAGGTATAATTTATATACAGTAAAAGTCACCATAGAGTACAGTTCTATGAGTTTTGATAAATGCATACAGTCACACAACTACCACTGCAATCAAGACATAGAACATTTCCATCATCTCCCCAAATTCACTTGAGCCTGTTTGTGACCAACCCCTCTCCCCATCTCTAGCCACTTTCCTACCCTCTTGTTTTGTTTTCCAGAATGACACTAAGACGGACTCATACAGTATGTAGCCTTTTGAGGCTAGCTACTTTCACTTAACACGGTGTATTAGAGAGCAGAGTTAAGCTCACAACAAAATTAAGAGGACAGTACAGAGATTTCCCATATAACCTCAAGTACTCCCTACATGAATCATCTTGCCCATTATTACCATCACTCATGAAAATGTTACATAAGTTTGTTACCAAGTATGAATCTCCAGTGACACAGCACAGCCACCCAAAGTTGGCATTTACCTTAGGGGTCATTCTTGGTACTGTACATTCTGTGGGTTTGGATCAATGTATAGTGACATACAGCCATAACTAGAAGATCATACGGAGGATTTTCATGGACATTAAAACTCAGTGCTTTGGTTGTACCTCCACCAGGGGCTGTCCTGGTGGCTCAGCTGGTAAAGAATCTGCCTGTAATGTGGGAGACCTGGGTTTGACTCCTGAGTTAGGAAGATCCCCAGGAGGAGGAATTGGCTACCCACTCCAGTATTCACACCTCGGAAATTCCATGGGCAGAAGAACCAAACAGACTATACAGTCCATGGAGTCGAAAAGACTCGGACATGACTGAGTGACTCACACACACACACACCCTCACCGTCCCTCAAGAAACAATGATGTTTCTCAACAGAGTTGCCTTTTCTAGAATGTCATATAGCTGGAATTATATAGTATGAAGCTCTTCCAGATTGTCTTCTTTTACTTCAGTTCAGTTCAGTCTCTCAGTTGTGTCCTAGTTTTTGCAACCCCAGGAACCGCAGCATGCCAGGCCTCCCTGTACATCACCAACTGCCAGAGTCCACCCAAACCCATGTCCATTGAGTTGGTGATGCCATCCAACCATCTCATCTCTTACTTAGTTATAAGCATAATGTTTCTTTCGTGTCTGTTAATGATTTGGTAGTTTGTTTCTTTTAGTGCTGAATAGTATTCCTTTATATGAATTATTACAATTAATTTATTCATTCATTTACTGAAGTACTTCTTGGTTTCTTCCAAGTTTTGGCAACTATGAATAAAACTGCTATAAACATCTGTGTGCAGGTTTTTCTGTGGATTTAAGTTTTTAACTCTGCTGAGTAAATACCAATATGACTGATGGATTGTATAGTAAGAGTATGTTAAGCTTTGTAGGAACCTGCCAAGCTGTCTTCCAAAGTGGCTGCACCATTTTGTATTCCCATCAAGAATAAATGACAGTTCCTATTGTTCTACATCCTTGCCAAAATTTGGGGTTTTCAGTGCTCCAGATTTGGTCCTTTTAATAACTATATGGTGGCACTTGTATCTTTTGTTTTTAAGTTTAGAGAATTCTTTACATATCCTGGATACAAATCTTTTAATTGATGTGCATTTAACAAATACTTTCTCCCAGTCCGTATCTTGTATTTTCATTTTAACAGTCTCTTTTGAAGAGAAGTTTAACATTTTGAAGTCTAAATGATCAGATGTTGGTTTTTTTTTTTAATAAAATATGTTTTTGGTGCTCTATCTAAAAAAAACTTGCCGGTGAAATGACAGCCTTCAGAATGGGAGAATATAATAGCAAATGAAGCAACTCAGAAAGAATTAATCTCAAAAATATACAAGCAGCTCCTGCAGCTCAATTCCAGAAAAATAAACGACCCAATCAAAAAATGGGCCAAAGAACTAAACAGGCATTTCTCTAAAGAAGACATACAGATGGCTAACAAACACATGAAAAGATGCTCAACATCACTCATTATCAGAGAAATGCAAATCAAAACCACAATGGGGTATCATTACACACCAATCAGGATGGCTGCTATCCAAAGGTCTACAAGCAATAAATGCTGGAGAGGGTGTGGAGAAAAGGAACCCTCTTACACTGTTGGTGGGAATGCAAACTAGTACAGCCACTATGGATAACAGTGTGGAGATTCCTTAAAAAACTGGAAATAGGACTGCCATATGACCTAGCAATCCCATTCCTGGGCATACACACCAAGGAAACCAGAATTGAAAGAGACACATGTACCCCAATATTCATCACAGCACTGTTTATAATAGCTAGGACATGAAGCAACCTAGATGTCCATCAGCAGATGATAGGATAAGAAAGCTATGGTACATATACACAATGGAATATTACTCAGCCATTAAAAAGAATGCATTTGAATCAGCTCTAATGAGGTGGATGATACTGGAGCCTATTATACAGAGTGAAGTTAGAAAGAAAAACACCAAATACAGGATATTAATGCATATATATGGAATTTAGAAAGATGGTAATGATAAACTTGTATATGAGACAGCAAAAGAGACAGAGATGTATAGAACAGTCTTTTGGACTCTGTGGGAGAGGGCGAGGGTGGGATGATTTGAGAGAATAGCATTGAAACATGTATATTATCAAGCGTGAAACAGATCGCCAGTCCAGGTTCAATGAATGCATGAGACAAGGTGCTCAGTGCTGGTGCCCTGGGATGACCCTGAGGGATGGGGAGGGAGGTGTGAGGGGAGTTCAGGATGGGGGACACATGTACACCCAAGGCTGATTCATGTCAATGTATGGCAAAACCACCACAATAATGTAAAGTAATTAGCCTCCAATTAAAATAAATAAATTAATTTAAAAAATAAAAAAGCTTGCCTCACTCAAGGTCACAAAATGGTTTTCCTATGAATTCTTCTAGAAGTTTTATAGTTTATAAGTTGTATAATACATTTATGTCTACCATCTATTTTTGCTTATAGGACAAGAGAAGAGTAGACTTTCCTTTTTTGTTATTGTTATTCGACATGAATGTTGTAAACTACTCACTGCTTTCCAGGGTTTAGTAAATTCGTGAGGCAAGAAGCTTGGAGGAAGGCTCAGGTCCAGTCTTGTTCGACTTGAACTAGAGGGAATGGGAAGGCAGGCTAAGGGAATGATGCCAAGGAAGAGAGGCGTTGCTTCCTTTCACTCTAGTTGCAGGAATAAAAGGCTTTAAGAAAACTATTAAAGCAAGAAAAGTCTTCTATAACAGGACTCTGTCTTTCCTCCTATACTAGTTCACCCTCCCCTCTTTTAATGATTTGGTAGTTTATTTCCTTTAGTGCTGAATACTAAACTAACACACACACACACACACAAACAAGTGTTAATAATCTAGTATTCTGAGGCAGAAGAGAGATTAATTATCTTTGTCAAAACATTTTATCCTGGGACATAGATTGGAGGCCACTTTAAAATACAATAGCTTCATCTTTTCTTTTGTTGGCAATTTCATTTCCCAAGTAATAGGTTGTTTCCTTTTTAACAGAATTTTCTTTCACCTAATCCTTTAAATTGTACCTGCAACCAAACAGTATGTGAGTACAAAGGTGAGCACATATTAATTCTAAAATTGATTCCATTCATTGAATGTTTCACTTTTCTCAAATGCTTACTATAGTTTATGTTTCAAACCCTTTTACTGCTCCATGCTGTCTCAGTAAAACATTGAGAGCATAGCATTACATTAATTTCGACAGCAACTAATATCATAAATCCCAGATTATGGCTTTGTTAATAAATGTAGCAGATGGGAGATGGAGCTGAGAAAAACAAAGCTCCCTTCAAACAATGGTGTTTGAAAAACAGCTACTAAAATTGATAGATGAGGAAGTACAGTCGTAGCTTCAAACAAACTTTCATAATCTTTACCTAAATTTCTTATTTACTTCTAAGAAATGTGCTTAGGACCAAAATCTCATTTCATAAATTAACTCACAGGAGTTACATATGAATGAACAGGGGCTGTCTTCACATTGCAAGGGCCTGGAGCCCGAACAGCCTGGTCAGAGGGAAGGGGCCAGCAAGGGGGTCGATACCCAAGGCCTCTTTGGTCCAGCAGCCTCAGGGCAGCAGTGAGAGCAAGAGGCCCACTGTTCCCCTAGGTTGGCCCTGCCCCTTCCCACACAGCCGGTGCAGCTGGGCTTGCCCAGGAGCTGCCTGACAGACTCTGGCTCACCCGAGCTCTCTGACGGTGTAGGGGGAAGGAACAGACGTGTGCATGTGGTTCTGTTCTTAGCCTGGGAGTGTGGAGCCCCTAGCTGGCCCCCAGGCTCAGGGGCAAGGGCCCTGAGAGAGGACCACTGGGAAGCACTTTTCTCCCATGCTTGGAGGCAGAGTGCGAGGCTTGCAGATAACGCGGGCCTCCCTCGGGGAGGGAGCGGTGGCCTGCCGGCGAGAGGGCTTGCAAACCAGCCTTTGGAGGCAGCCGGGGAGGTCTTCCAGCGGCAGAGGGCCGGTTCTGCTCAGAGGACCCACAGGCCAGGGGCAGGTCACAGCATGGACCTTGCCCCAGGCCAGCCTTGACCAGACTTTCCTGGCCTCCGGGGGTACAGCCCCACGAAGGGGCAGGCTGTGGGGAGTGTGTCCAGACATGCCCAGGCGCCTCCCCAGGCTCATTCCCTTAGCGCCTTTCCCCTGGAGCATAGGCCTCATTTGAGGCCTACTTGGAGGGGAGGTTTCTGGCAGGGGCTCTCTCCACACTGCAAGGGCCTGGAGCCCGGACGGCCTGGTCAGAGGGAAGAGGCCAGCAAGGGGGTCGATGCCCAAAGCCTCTTTGGCCCAGCAGCCTCAGCTGAGCAGGGAGAGAAAGAGGCCCACTGTGTCCCTAGGTAGGAACTGCCTCTTCAAACACAGGAGGTGATGGTGGGCTTGCCCAGGAGCTGCCTGAAAGACTCTGGCTCATCTGAGCTCTCTGACGGTGCAAGGGGCAGGAACAGACGGGTGCATGTGGTTCTGCCTTGTCCTGGGAGTGTGGAGCCCCTAGTTGGCCACTAGGCTCAGGGGCAAGGGCCCTGAGAGAGGATCACCACGAAGTGTTTTTCTCCTGGGCTTGGGAGCAGAGTGCCTGGCTTGAGGGAAACGCGGACCTCCCTTGGGGAGGGAGCAGTAGCCAGCCGGCGAGAGTGCTTGCAACCAGGCCTTTGGAAGCAGGCGGGGAGGTCTTCCAGCGACAGAATGCCGGTTCTGCTCAGAGGCCCCACAAGCAAGGATCAGGTCCCAGCATGGTCCCTGCACCAGGCCAGACTTTCGGAGACTTTCCTGGCCTCCGGGCAAACTGCCCCACGAAGGGGCAGGCTGCGGGGATTGTGGCCAGACATACCCAGGCGAAACCCAGGCTCATCTGCGCTTGTGACCTAGTGGCTCAGTGGGCCTATTGCTCTCATTGCTGCCGTGAAGCTGCTGGAGAAAAAGGCTTTGGGCATCCAACCCGTTGCTCCCCACTTCCCTCTCACCAGGCCGTCTGAGCTCCAAGCACTTGCAGTGTGGAGACAGCCTCTGCCAGCACCTCCCCTCCGAATTGGTTTCAAAAGAGGCCTAGGCCAGGGGAAATATGCTAGGGGATGAGAGACTGGGGAGGCGACCAGGTATGTCTAGACACACACCCCGCAGCCTGCCCCTGCAAGGGGCAGCAGCCCCAGAAGCCAGGGAGGTCTGGGCAAGGCTGGCCAAGGACACGGGTCTTGCTGGGTCCTTCCCATGGCCTGTGGGGACTCTGAGCAGAACCTGCCCTTTCCCGCAGGAAGACCTCCCCAACTGCCTCCAAAGGCCGGTTTGCAAGCATTCTCGCCAGACTGCTGCCGCTCCCTGCCAAGGGAGGCCTGCTTTTCCCGCAAGTCACGCACTCTGCTCTTAAGCCCGGGAGAAAAGTGCTTCGGGGTGGTCCTTTCTCTGGGCCCTTGCCCCTGAGCCTGGAGTCAAGCTTGGACATCCACATAGCCAGGAAGAGGTAGAATCACAAGCATATGTTTGTTCCTGTCCCCTGCACCTTCCAAGGACTTGGTTGAGCCAGAGTCTGTCAGACATGTCCTCCGCAGCCCCAGCAGGACTGCCTGTGTGTCAAGGGGCAGAGCTGATCTAGGGGCAGAGTGGGCCTCTTGCTCTCCCAGCTGCCCGGAGGCTGCTGGGCCAAAGAGGCCTTGGGCATCCACACACTTGCTCCGCACTTCCCTGTGACCAGGCCGTCTGAGCTCCAGGCTCTTGCTGTGTGAAAACAGCCCATGCCAGCACCTGCCCTCCGAGTAGGCCTTAAATTAGGCCAAGCACAGGGGAAATGCGCTAGGGGGTAAGAGACTGGGGAGGCGACCAGGCATGTCTGGACACACTCCCCGCAGCCTGCCCTTCATGGGGCAGCAGCCCTGGAGGCCCGGAAGGTCTGGGCAACCCTGGCAAAGGGCAGAGACCATGCTGGGTGCTGCCCCTGGCCTGTGGGTCCTCTCAGCAGAACCACCCCTTTCCCGCATGAGGACCTCCCCGGCTGCCGCCAAGGGCCGGTTGCAAGCATTCTCGCCGGATGCCGCACCTCCCACCCCAAGGGAGGCTTGTTTTGCCCGCAAGTCGCGCAATCCGCTCCCAAGCCGGGAGAAAAGCACATCGGGGTTGTCCTTTCTCTGGGCCCTTGCCCCTGAGCCTGGAGTCAAGCATGGAAGTCCACACTCCCAGGCTGAGGCAGAACCACATGCAAATGTCTGTTACTGCGCCCTGAACCTTCCGAGAGCTCGAGTGAGCCAGAGTCTGTCAGGCAGCTCCTCGGCCACCCCAGCAGCACAGCCTGTGTGTCAAGGGGCAGAGCCGACCAAGGGGCAGAGTGGGCCTCTTGCTCTCCCAGCTGCCCTGAGGCTGCTGGTCTAAAGAGGCCTTGGGCATCCACCCCCTTGCTCCCCACTTCCCTCTCAGCAGGCCGTCTGAGCTCCAAGCCCTTGCAGTGTGGAGACAGCCTCTGCCAGCACCTCCCCTCCGAGTAGGACTCAAAAGAGGCCTAGATCCAGGGGAAATGCGCTTTGGGTAAGAGACTAGGGAGATGACCGGGCATGTCTAGACACACATCCCGCAGCCTGCCCCTTCATGGGGCAGCAGCCCCAGAGGCCAGGAAGGCCTGGGCAAGGCTGACCAAGGGCAGGAAACTTGCTGGGTGTTTCCCCTGGCCTGTGGGGACTCTGAGGAGAACCAGCCCTCTCCCGCAGGAAGACCTCCCCGACGGCCTCCAAAGGCCGGTTTGCAAACATTCTCGCCAGACTGCTGCCGCTCCCTGCACGAGGGGGGCCTGCTTTTCCCGCCAGTCGCACACTCTGCTCCGAAGCCCGGGAGAAAAGCGCTTCGGGGTGGTCCTCTCTCTGGGCCCTTGCCCCTGAGCCTGGAGTCAAGCTTGGACATCCACATTGACAGGAAGAGGCAGAATCACATGCATACATTTGTTCCTGCCCCCTGCACCTTCCGCGGGATTGTTTGAGCCAGAGTCTGTCAGACACGTACTCCGCAGCCCGAGCAGGACTGCCTGTGTGTCAAGGGGCAGAGCCGACCTAGGGGCAGAGTGGACCTTTGTGACGGAGTTGTGGCCAGCAGATGAGAGGTCTTGCAAACAGGCCTTTGGAGGCTGCTGGTGAGGTCTTCCAACGGCAGAGTCCTGGTTCTGCTCAAAGGCCCCAAGGCCATGGTCAGGTTACAGCATGGACCCTGAACCAGGACAGCCATGACCAGACCTTCCTGGCCTCCGGGGGTACTGCCTCACGAAGGGGCAGGCGGTGGGGAGTGTGTCCAGACATGCCCAGGCACCTCCCCAGGCTCATTCCCTGAGCGCCTTTCCCATGGTTCCTAGGCCTCATTTGAGGCCTGCTTGGAGGGGAGGTTTCTGGCAGGGCCTCACTCCAAACTGCAAGGGACTGGAGCCCGGACGGCCTGGTCAGAGGGAAGAGGCCAGCAAGGGGGTCGATGCCCAAGGCCTCTTTGTCCCAGAAGCGTCAGTGCAGCATTGTGAGCAAGTGGCCCTCAGTGCCCCTAGGTCGGCCCTGCCCCATCACACACAGGCATTGCTGCTGGGCCTACCCAGGAGCTGCCTGACAGACTCTTGCTCACCCAAGCTCTCTGACGGTGCAGGGGTAGGAAAATACTTGTGCATGTGGTTCTTCCTTGGCTGGGTGTGTGGAGCCCCTAGCTGGCGCCCAGGCTTGGGGCAAGGTCCCTGAGAGAGCGCAACCCCGAAGCGCTTTTCTCCCGGGCTTGGGGGCAGAGTGCGCAGCTTACGGGAATTGCCGGCCACCCTCGGGGAGGGTGCTTGCAAACTGGCCTTTGGAGGCAGCTGGGGAGGTCTTCCAGTGGCAGAGTGCTGGTTCTGCTCAGAGGCCCCACAGGCGACAGGGAGGTGCCAGCATGGACACTGCCCCAGGAGAGCCTTGTCCAGACCTTTCTGGCCTACGGGGGAACTGCCCCACGAAGGAGCAGGCTGCGGGAACTGAGTCCAGACATGCTCAGTCACCTCCCCAAGCTCATTCCGTGAGCGCTTTTCCCTGGTGCCTAGGCCGCATTTGAGGCCTAATTGGAGGGGAGGTTTCTGGCAGGGCCTCTCTCCACACTACAAGGGCCTGGAGCTCTGATGGCCAGGTCAGAGGGAAGAGGCCAGCAAGGGAGTCGATGCCCAAGGACTGTTTGGCCCAGCAGCCTCAGGGCAGCAGGGGAAGCAAGTGGCCAACTGTGCCCCTAGGTCGGTCCTGTCCCGTCACACACAGGCGTGGCTGCTGGGCTTGCCCAGTAGCTGCCTGACACACTCTGGCTCACCCGAGCTCTCTGATGGTGCAAGGGGCAGGAAGATACGTGTGCATGTGGTTCTGCCTTGGCCTGGGTGTGTGGAGCCCCTAGTTGTCCCCAAGCACCAGGCCAAGCGCCTGACAGCGGACAAACCCGATGCGCTACTGTCCTGGGCTTGGGACCAGAGTGGGTGACTTGCGGGAAAAGCGGGTCTCCCTCGGGGAGAGTGCTTGCAAACCGGCCTTTGGAGGCAGCCGGGAGGTCTTCCAGTGGCAGAGCGCTGGATTTGCTCTGTGGCCCCACAGGCCAGGGGCAGGTACCAGCATGGACCCTGCTCCAGCCCAGCCATGCTCAGACCTTCCTGGCCTCTGGGGGTACTGCCCCATGAAGGAGCAGGCTGTGGAATGTGTGTCCAAACATGCCCAGGCGCCTCGCTAGGCTCATTCCATTAGCTCCTTTTCCCTGTTGCCTAGGCCTTTTGAGGCCTACTGCAGGGGAAGTTTCTGGCAGGGGCTCTCTCCACACTGCCAGGGTCTGGAGGACAGATGGCCTGGTCAGAGGAAAGAGGCCAGCAAGGGGGTCGTTTCCCAAGGCCTCTTTGTCCCAGCAGCCTCAGGGCAGCAGGAAGAGCAAGTGGCGCACTGTGCCCCTAGGTAGGCCCTGCCCCTTCACACAGAGGCGCTGCTGCTGGACTGCCCAGGGGCAGCCTGACAGGATCTGGCTCACCCGAGCTCTCTGATGGTGCAGAGGGCCAGAAGAGACGTGTGCATGTGGTTCTGCCTTGGCCTGGGTGAGTGGAACACCTAGCTGTCCCCAGGCTCCGGGGCAAATGCCTGAGAGAGGAACACACCGAAGCGCTTTTCTCCCAGGCTTGGGAACAGAGTGCGCGGCTTGTGGGAAAGACGGGCCTCACTCAGTGAGGAGAAGCGGCCAGCTGGTGAGACTGCATGCAAACCGGCCTTTGGAGGCGGCCGGTGAGGTCTTCCAGCGGCACAATGTTGATTCTGCTCAGAGTACCCACCGGCCAGGGGCAGGTCCCAGCATGGACCCTGCCAAGGCCAGCCTTGACCAGACCTTCCTGGCTTCCGCGGGAACAGACCCACGAAGGGGCAGGTGGCAGGGAGTGTGTCAAGACATGCACAAAAGCCTCCCCAGTCTCATTCCCTTAGCGCCTTTCCCATGGTTCAGAGGCCTCATTTGAGGGCTACTTGGAGGGGAGGTTTGTGGCAGGGGCTCTCTCCACACTGCAAGGGCCTAGAGCCCGGACGGCCTGGTCAGAGGGAAGAGGTCAGCAAGGGGGTCGATGCCCAAGGCCTCTTTGTCCCAGCAGCCTCAGGGCAGCAGGGTGAGCAAGTGGCCCACTGTGCCCCTTGGTCGGTCCTGACCCTTCACACACTGGCGCTGCTGCTTGGCTTGCCCAGGAGCTCCCTGACAGACTCTGGCTCACCCGACCTCTCTGATGGTGCAGGGGACAGAAAGAGTCCTGTGCACATGGTTCTGCCTTGGCCTGGGAGTTTGGAAGCCCTAGCAGACCCCAGTTTCAGGGGCAAGGCCCTGAGAGGGGACCACACAAGAGCTTTTTTCCTGGGCTTGGGAACAGAGTGCATGGCTTGCGGGAATCGCAGTCATCCCTCGGTGAGGGAGAGGTGGACTGCCGGCGAAAGAGCTTGCAAACCGGCCTTCGGAGGCTGCCGGGGAGGTCTTCCATCTCCACAGTGCTGGTTCTACTCAGAGGCCCCACAGGCCAGGGGCAGGTCCCAGCACGGACCCTGCCCAGGCCAGCCTTGACCAGACATTCCTGGCCTCCGGGGGTACTGCCTCACGAAGGGGCAGGCGGCGGGGAAAGTGTCGAGACCTGCCCAGGCACCTCCCCAGGCTCATTCCATTATGCCTTTTTCCTGGTGCCTAGGCCTCATTTGAGGCCTACTTGCAGGGGAGGTTTCTGGCACGGGCTCTCTCCACATTTCAAGGGCCTGGAGCACAGAAGACCTGGTCAGAGGGAAGAGGCCAGCAAGGGGGTCGATGCCCAAGGCCTCTTGGTCCCAACAGCCTCAGGGCAGCAGGGTGAGCAAGTGGCCCACTGTGCCCCTTGGTCGGCCCTGACCCTTCACACACTGGCGCTGCTGCTTGGCTTGCCCAGGAGCTCCCTGACAGACTCTGGCTCACCCGACCTCTCTGATGGTGCAGGGGACAGAAAGACTCGTGTGCATGTGGTTCTGCCTTGGCCTGGGAGTGTTGAGCCCCTAGCTGGACCCCAGGGTCAATGGAAAGGGCCCTTAGAGAGGACCACCCCGAAGCGCTTATCTCCCGGGCTTGGGAACAGAGTGCACAGCTTGCGGGAAGCGCGGGCCTCCTTTGAGGAGGCTGCTTGCAAAGCGGCCTTTGGAGGCAGCCGGGGAGGTCTTCCAGCGTCAGAGTCCTGATTCTGCTCAGAGGCCCCACAGGCCACGGGCAGGTTCCAGCATGTGCCCTGCCCCAGGCCAGCCTTGACCAGACCTTCCTGGCCTCTGGGGGGTACTGCCCCAGGAAGATGCAGGCAGCAGGGCATGAGTCCAGACATGCTCAGGCACCTCCCCAGGCTCATTCCATTAGCGCCTTTTCCCTGGTGCCTATGCCTCATTTGAGTCCTACTAGGAGTGGAGGTTTCTGGCAAGGCTCTCTCCACACTGCAAGGGCCTGGAGCCCGGACGGCTTGGTCAGAGGGAAGAGGCTGGCAACGGGGTCAATGCCCAAGGCCTCTTTGACCCAGGAGCCTCAGGGCAGCAGGGAGAGCAAGTGGCCCACTGTGCCCCTAGGTCGGCCCTTCACACACAGGCGCTGCTGCTGGGCTTGCCTAGGAGCTGCCTAAAAGACTGTGGCTCACCCGAGCTCTCTGTCGGGACAGAGGGCAGGAAGAGCCATGTGCATGTGGTTCTGCCTTGGCCTGGGTGTGTGGAGCCCCTGGCTGTCTCCCAGGTTCAGGGGCAATGGCCTGAGAGTGGATCACCCTGAAGCAGTTTTCTCCCAGGCTTCGGAGCAGAGTGCGCGGCTTGCGGGAAACGCAGGCGTCCCTTGGTGAGGGAGAGGCAACCATGCGGCGAGAGTGCTTGCAAACCGGCCTTTGGAGGTTGCCGGTGAGGTCTTCCAGCGGCACAGTGCTGGTTCTGCTCAGAGGACCCACAGGCCATGGGCAGGTCCCAGCAAGGACCCTGCACCAGGTCAGCCTTGACCAGACATTCCTGGCCTCTGGGGGTACTGCCCCACAAATGGGCAGGTGGCGGAGAGTGTGTCCAGACATGCCCAGGCACCTCCCCAGTCTAATTCCTTTCGCGCCTTTCCCATGCTTCATAGGCCACATTTGAGGCCTACTTGGAGGGGAGGTTTCTGGCATGGCCTCTCTCCAACTGCAACGGACTGGAGTCTGGGCGGCCTGGTCAGAGTGAAGAGGCCAGCAAGTGGGTTGATTTCCAAGGCCTCTTTGTCCCAGCAGCCTCAGGGCAGCAGGGTGAGCAAGTGACCAACTGTGCCCCCAGGTCAGCCCTGCCCCTTCACACACAGGCACTCCTGCTGGGCTTGCCCAGGAGCTGCCTGACAGACTCTTGCTCACCCGAGCTCTCTGACAGAACAGAGGGCCGGAAGAGATGTGTACATGTGGTTCTGCCTTGGCCTGTGTGTGTGGAGCCCCTAGCTGTCTCCCAGGCTCATGGGCAAAGGCCTGAGATGGGACCACACAAGCGCTTTTCTCCCAGGCATGGGAGCAGAGTGCGCGGCTTGCGGGAAACGTGGGCCTCCGTCGGTGAGGGAGAGGCAGCCAGCCTGCGAGAGTGCTTGCAAACCAGCCTTTGGAGGCTGCTGGTGACGTCTTCCAACGGCACAGTGTTGTTTCTGCTCAGAGGCCCCACAGGACAGGGGCAGGCCCCAGCAAGGACCCTGCCCCAGAACGGCCCTGACGAGACCTGCCTGGCCTCTGGGTGTACTGCCCCACGAAGAGGCAGGCTGCAGGGAGTGTCTCCAGACATGCCCAGGCGCCTCCCCAGTCTCATTCCCTGAGCACCTTTCCCATGATACCTAGGCCTCATTTGAGGCCTACTTGGAGGGGAGGATTCTGGCAGGGCCTCTCTCCACACTGCAAGGGACTGGAGCCCGGACGGCCTCATCAGAGGGAAGAGGCCAGCAATGGGGTCGATGTCCAAGGCCTCTTTGGCCAAGCAGCCTCAGGGCAGCAGGGTGAGCAACTGGCCGTCAGTTCCCCCAGGTCGGCCCTGCCCCATCACACACAGGCGCTGTTGCTGGGCTTGCCCAGGCGCTGACTGACACACTCTGGCTCACCTGAGCTCTCTGACGGTGCAAGGGGCAGGAAGAGACGTGTTCATGTGGTTCTGCCTCGGCCTGGGTGTGTGGATCCCCAGTCGTCCCCAAGGCAATTGGCCAAGAACCTGAGAGCAGATGAACCCGATGCGCTATTGTCGTTGGCTTGGGAGCAGAGTGCGTGGCTTGCGGGAAATGCGGGTCTCCCTCGGATAGTGTGATTGCAAACTGGCCTTTGGAGGCAGCCGGGGAGGTCTTCCAGTGCCAGAGTGCTGGAATTGCTCTGTGGCCCCACAGGCCTGGGGCAGGTCCCAGCATGTATCCTGCTCCAGACCAGATTGGCCCAGACCTTCCTGGCCTCTGGGGGGTACTGCCCCATGAAGGAGCAGGCTGTGGGGTGTGTGTCCATACATGCCCAGGCGCCTCCCCAGGCTCATTTTATTAGCGCCTTTTCCCTGGTGCCTAGGTCTCATTTGAGGCCTACTTGCAGGGGAGGTTTCTGGCACGGGCTCTCTCCACACTGCAAGTGTCTGGAGGACGGATGGCCTGGTCAGAGGAAAGAGGCCAGGAAGGGGGTCGATGCCCAAGGCCTCTTGGTCCCAGCAGCCTCAGGGCAGCAGGGTAAGCAAGTGGCCCACTGTGCCCCTAGGTCGGCCCTGCCCCTTCACACACAGGCTCTGCTGTTGGGCTTGTCCAGGAGCTGCCTGACAGACTCTGGCTCACCTGAGCTCTCTGATAGTGCAGGGGGCAGGAAGACTCGTGTGCATTTGGTTCTGCCTTGGCCTGGGAGTGTGGAGCCCCTAGCTGGCCCCCAGGCTCAATGGAAAGGGCCCTGAGAGAGGACCACCCTGAAGCGCTTTTCTCCCGGGCTTGGGAGCAGAGTGCCCAGCTTGCGGGAAGTGCGGGCCTCCTTTGGGAAGGGTGCTTGCAAACCAGCCTTTGGAGGCAGCCGGGGAGGTCTTCCAGCAGCAGAGTCCTGGCTCTGGTCAGAGGCCCCACAGGCCACGGGCAGGTTCCAGCATGTGCCCTGCCCCAGGCCAGCCTTGCCTAGACCTTCCTGGCCTCTGGGGCGTACTGTCCCACGAAGGTGCAGGCGGCAGGGCGCGTGTCGAGACATGCTCAGGGACCTCCCCAGGCTCATTCCATTAGCACCTTTTCCCTGGTGCCTATGCCTCATTTGAGTCCTACTAGGAGTGGAGGTTTCTGGCAAGGGCTCTATCCACACTGCAAGGGCCTGGAGCCCGGACGGCTTGGTCAGAGGGAAGAGGCCCGCTAACCATTGGCCCTTTGGGGGTCAATGCCCAAGGCCTCTTTGACCCAGGAGCCTCAGGGCAGCAGGGAGAGCAAGTGGCCCACTGTGCCCCTAGGTCGGCCCTGACCCTTCAAACACAGGCGCTGCTGCTGGGCTTGCCCAGGAGCTGCCTAACAGACTGTGGCTCACCCGAGCTCTCTGACGGTGCAGAGGGCCAGAAGAGCCGTGTGCATGTGGTTCTGCCTTGGCCTGGGTGTGTGGAGCCCCTAGCTTTCTAGGGGCTAGCTTTCTCCCAGGTTCAGGGGCAATGACCTGAGGGAGGATCACCCTGAAGCGCTTTTCTCCCAGGCTTCGGAGCAGAGTGCACGGCTTGCGGGAAACGCAGGCGTCCCTCGGTGAGGGAGAGGCAACCATGCGGCGAGAGTGCTTGCAAACCAGCTGTTGGAGGTTGCCGGTGAGGTCTTCCAGCGGCACAGTGCTGGCTCTGCTCAGAGGACCCACAGGCCAGGGGCAGGTCCCAGCAAGGACCCTGCACCAGGTCAGCCTTGACCAGACATTCCTGGCCTCTGGGGGTACTGCCCCACAAAGGGGCAGGTGGCGGGCAGTGTGTCCAGACATGCCGAGGCGCCTCCCCAGTCTAATTCCATTCGCGCCTTTCCCATGCTTCATAGGCCACATTTGAGGCCTACTTGGAGGGGAGGTTTCTGGCATGGCCTCTCTCCAACTGCAACGGACTGGAGCCCGGATGGCGTGTTCAGAGTGAAGAGGCCAGCAAGTGAGTTGATGTCCAAGGCCTCTTTGTCCCAGCAGCCTCAGGGCAGCAGGGTGAGCAAGTGACAAACTGTGCCCCTAGGTCAGCCCTGCCCTTTCACACACAGGCGCTCCTGCTGGGCTTGCCCAGGAGCTGCCTGACAGACTCTTGCTCACCCGAGCTCTCTGACGGTATAGAGGGCCGGAAGAGACATGTGCATGTGGTTCTGCCTCTGCCTGGGTGTGTGCATCCCCTACTTGTCCCCAAGGCAATTGGCCAAGGGCCTGAGACTGGATGAACCCGATGCGCTATTGTCCTGGGCTTGGGAGCAGAGGGCGTGGCTTGCGGGAAATGCGGGTCTCCCTTGGGTAGAGTGCTTGCAAACTGGCCTTTGGACGCAGCCGGGGAGGTCTTCCAGCGCCAGAGTGCTGGATTTGCTCTGTGGCCCCACAGGCCTGGTGCAGGTCCCAGAATGGATACTGCTCCAGACCAGCCTTGCTCAGACCTTCCTGGCCTCCGGGGTTACTGCCCCATGAAGGAGCAAGCTGTGGGGTGTGTGTCCATACATGCCCCGGCGCCTCCACAGACTCTTTCAATTAGCGCCTTTTCCCTGGTGCCTAGGCCTCATTTGAGGCCTACTTGGAGGGGAGGTTTTTGGCAGGGGCTCTCTCCACACTGCAAGGGTCTGGAGGACAGATGGCCTGGTCAGAGGGATGAGGCCAGCAAGGGAGTCGATGCCCAAGGCCTCTTTGTCCCAACAGCCTCAGGGCAGCAGGAAGAGCAAGTGGCCCACTGTGCCCCTAGGTCGGCCCTGCCACATCACACACAGGCGCTGCTACTGGGCTTGCCCAGGAGCTGCCTGAAAGACTCTGCTCACCCAAGCTCTCTGACGGTGCAGGGGGCAGGAAAAGACATGTGCATGTGGTTCTGCCTTGGCTGGGTGTGTGGAGCCCTTAGCTGGCTCCAGGCTCAGGGGCAATGGCCCTGAGAGAGGACCACCTCGAAGCGCTTTTCTCCCGGGCTTAGGAGCAGAGTGCACAGCTTCTGGGGAATGCGGGCGTCTCTCGGGGAGAGTGCTTGCAAACTGGCCTTTGGAGGCAGCCAGGGAGGTCTTCCAGCGGCAGAGTCCTGGTTCTGCTCAAAAGCCCCACAGGCCACGGGCCGGTTCCAGCATGGACCCCGCCCCAGGTCAGCCTTGTCCAGACCTTCCTGGCCTCCGGGGGAACTGCCCCACGAAGGGGCAGGCTGCAGGGAGTGTGTCCATACATGCCCAGTCGCCTCCACAGACTCATTCCATTAGCGCCTTTTCCCTGGTGCCTAGGCCTCATTTGAGGCCTACTTGGAGGGGAGGTTTCTGGCAGGGGCTCTCTCCACACTTCAAGGGTCTGGAACATGGATGGCCTGGTCAGAGGAATGAGGCCAGCAAGGGGGTCGAATACCAAGGCCTCTTTGGCACAGCAGCCGCAGGGCAGCAGGGTGAGCAAGTGGCCTTCAGTGCCCCTAGGTCAGCCCTGCCCCATCACACACAGGCGCTGCTTCTGGGATTGCCCAGGAGCTGCCTGACAGACTCTGGCTCACCCGAGCTCTCTGACGGTGCAGAGGGTAGGAAAAGACGTGTGCATGTGCTTCTGCCTTGGCCTGGGAGTGTGGAGTCCCTAGCTGGCCCCCAGGCTCTATGGAAAGGGCCCTGAGCGAGGACCACCCCGAAGCGCTTTTCTCCCGGGCTTGGGAGCAGAGTGCGCAGCTTGCGGGAAGCGCGGGCCTCCTTCGGGGATGGTGCTTGCAAACCGGCCTTTGGAGGCAGCCAGGGAGGTCTACCAGCGGCAGAGTCCTGGTTCTGCTCAGAGGCCCCACAGGCCACGGGCAGGTTCCAGCATGGACCCTGCCCCAGGCCAGCCTTGCCCAGCCCTTTCTGGGCTCTGGGGGGTACTGCCCCACGAAGGTGCAGGCCACAGGGCGTGTGTCCCAACATGCTCAGGCACCTCCCCAGGCTCAGTCCATTAGCGCCTTTTCCCTGGTGCGTATGCCTCATTTGAGGCCTACTAGGAGTGGAGGTTTCTGGCAGGGGCTTCTCCACACTGCAAGGGCATGGAGCCCGGATGCCCTGGTCAGAGGGAAGAGGCCCACAAAGGGGTCAATGCCCAAGGCCTCTTTGGCCCAGTAGCCTCAGGGCAGCAGGGAGAGCAAGTAGCCCACTGTGCCCCTAGGTCGGCCCTACCCCTTCAAACACAGGTGCTGCTGCTGGGCTTGCCCAGGAGCTGCCTAACAGACTGTGGCTCACCCGAGCTCTCTGACGGTGCAGAGGGCCGGAAGAGCCATGTGCATGTGGTTCTGCCTTGGCCTGTGTGTGTGGAGCCCTTAGCTTTCTCCCAGGTTCAGGGGCAATGGCCTGAGAGAGGATCACCCCGAAGCCCTTTTCTCCCAGGCTTCGGAGCAGAGTGCACGGCTTGTGGGAAACGCAGGCGTCCCTCGGTGAGGGAGAGGCAGCCAGCCAGTGAGAGTGCTTGCAAACCGGACTTTGGAGGTTGCTGGTGAGGTCTTCCAGCGGCACAGTGCTGGTTCTGCTCAGAGGACCCACAGGCCAGGGGCAGCTCCCAGCAAGGACCCTGCACCTGATCAGCCTTGACCAGACATTCCTGGCCTCTGGGGTACTGCCCCACAAAGGGGCAGGTGGCGGGGAGTGTGTCCAGACATGCCGAGGCGCCTCCCCAGTCTAATTCCATTCGCGCCTTTCCCATGCTTCATAGGCCACATTTGAGGCCTACTTGGAGGGGAGGTTTCTGGCATGGCCTCTCTCCAACTGCAACGGACTGGAGCCCGGACGGCCTGGTCAGAGGGAAGAGGTCAGCAATTGGGTTGATGCCCAAGGCCTCTTTGTCCCAGAAGCCTCAGGGCAGCAGGGGGAGCAAGTGGCACTCAGTGCCCCTTGGTCGGCCCTGCACCATCACACACAGGTGTTGCTGCTGGGCCTGCCCAGGAGCTGCCTGACAGACTCTTGCACACCCAAGCTCTCTGACGGTCCAGGAGGAAGGAAAAAACTTGTGCATTTGCTTCTTCCTTGGCTGGGTGTGTGGAGCCCCTAGCTGGCACCGAGGCTTGGGGCAAGGGCCCTGAGATAGCACCACCCCGAAGGGCTTTTCTCCCGGGCTTGGGAGCAGAAGCTTACGGGAATCGCGGGCCACCCTCGGGGATGGTGCTTGCACACTGGCCTTTGGAGGCAGCCAGGGAGGTCTTCCAGCCGCAGAGTGCTGGTTCTGCTAAGAGGCCCCACAGGCCACAGGGAGGATCCAGCATGGACACTGGCCCAGGAGAGCCTTGTCCATACCTTCCTGGCCTCCGGCGGAACTGCCTCACGAATGGGCAGGCGTCGGGGCATGTGTCCAGACATGCCCAGGCACCTCCCCAAGCTCATTACCTGAGCGCCTTTGCCATGGTTCCTAGGCTTCATTTGAGGCCTACTTGGAGGGGAGGTTTCTGGCAGCGCCTCTCTCCACACTACAAGGGCCTGGAGCCCGTACAGCCTGGTCAGAGGGAAGAGGCCAGCAAGGGGGTCGATGCCCAAGGCCTGTTTGGCCTAGCAGCCTCAGGGCAGCAGGGGAAGCAAGTGGCCAACTGTGCCCCTAGGTCGGTCCTGTCCCGTCACACACAGGCGCGGCTGCTGGGCTTGCCCAGTAGCTGCCTGACACACTCTGGCTCACCTGAGCTCTCTGACGGTGCAAGGGGCAGGAAGATATGTGTGCATGTGGTTCTCCCTTGGCCTGGGTGTGTGGAGCCCCTAGTTGTCCCCAAGCACCAGGCCAAGCGCCTTAGAGCGGACAAACCCAATGCACTACTGTCCTAGGCTTGGGAGCAGAGTGCGTGACTTGCGGGAAACTCGGGTCTCGCTCAGGGTGAGTGCTTGAAAACCGGCCTTTGGATGCAGCCGGGAGGTCTTCCAGCGGCAGAGTGCTGGATTTGCTCTGTGGCCCCACAGGCCAGGGGCAGGTCCCAGTATGGACCCTGCTCCAGCCCAGCCATGCCCAGACCTTCCCGACCTCTGGGGGTACTGCCCCATGAAGGAGCAGGCTGTGGAATGTGTGTCCATACATGCCCAGGTGCTTCCCTAGGCTCATTCCATTAGCGCCTTTTCCCTGTTGCCTAGGCCTTTTGAGGCCTACTCGGAGGGGAGGTTTCTGGCAGGGGCTCTCTCCAGACTGCAAGCGTATGGAGGACGGTTGGCCTGGTCAGAGGAAAGAGACCAGAAAGTGGGTCGTTTCCCAAAGCCTCTTTGGCCCAGCAGCCTAAGGGCAGCAGGGAGAGCAAGTGGCGCACTGTGCCCCTAGGTCGGCCCTGCCCCTTCAAACACAGGCGCTGTTGCTGGGCTTGCCCAGGAGCTGCCTGACAGACTCTTGCTCACCCGAGCTCTCTGACGGTACAGAGGTCGGGAAGAGACACGTGCATGTGGTTCTGCCTTGGCCTGTGTGTGTGGAGCCCCTAGCTGTTTCCCAGGCTCATGGGCAAAGGCCTGAGATGGGACCACATAAGCGCTTTTCTCCCAGGCATGGGAGCAGAGTGCGTGGCTTGCGGGAAACGTGGGCCGCCGTCGGTGAGGGAGAGGCGGCCAGCCTGCGAGAGTGCTTGCAAATCAGCCTTTGGAGGCTGCTGGTGACTTCTTCCAATGGCACAGTGTTGTTTCTGCTCAGAGGCCCCACAGGACAGGGGAAGGCCCCAGCAAGGACCCTGCCCCAGACCAGCCTTGACCAGACCATCCTGGCCTCTGGGTGGACTGCCCCACGAAGAGGCAGCCTGCAGGGAGTGTTTCCAGACATGGCCAGGCGCCTCCCCAGTCTCATTCCCTGAACACCTTTCCCATGACACCTAGGCCTCATTTGGGGCCTACTTGGAGGGGAGGAGTCTGGCAGTGCCTCTCTCCACACTGCAAGGGACTGGAGCCCGGACGGCCTCGTCAGAGGGAAGAGGCCAGCAATGAGGTCGATGTCCAAGGCCTCTTTGTCCCAGCAGCCTCAGGGCAGCAGGGTGAGAAAGTGGCCCTCCTTGCCGCTAGGTCGGCCCTACCCCATCACTCACAGGCGCTGCTACTGGGCTTGCCCAGCAGCTGCCTGACAGACTCTGGCTCACCCAAGCTGTCTGACGGTGCAGGGGGCAGGAAGAGACGTGTGGATATGGTTCTGCCTTGGCCTGGGTGTGTGGAGCCCCTAGCTGTCCCCCAGGCACTGGACCAAGGGCCTCAGAGCGGACGAACACGATGTGCTATTGTCCTGGGCTTGGGAGCAGAGTGTGTGGCTTGCGGGAAACGCGGGTCTCCCTCGGGGAGAGTGCTTGCAAACCAACATTTGGAGCCAGCCACGGAGGTCTTCCAACTGCAGAGTGCTGGATTTGCTCTGTGGCCCCACAGGCCAGGGGCAGGTCCCAGCATGGAACCTGCCCCAGGCCAGCCTTGCCCAGACCTTCCCGGCCTCTAGGATACTGCCCCATGAAGGAGCAGGCTGCGTGGAGTGTGTCCAGACATGCTCAGGCACCTCCCCAGGCTCATTCCATTAGCGCCTTTTCCCTGGTGCCTAGGCCTCATTTGAGGCCTACTTGGAGGGGAGGTTTCTGGCAGGGGCACTCTCCACACTGCAAGGGACTGTAGCCCGGATGGCCTGGTCAGAGGGAAAAGGCCAGCAAGGGGGTTGATGCCCAAGGCCTCTTTGGCCCAGCAGCCTCAGGGCAGCAGGGAGAGCAAGTGGCCCACTGTGCCCCTAGGTCGGCTCTGCCCCTTCACACACAGGCGCTTCTGCTCCTTGCCCAGGAGCTGCCTAACAGACTGTGGCTCACCCGAGCTCTCTGATGGTGCAGAGGGCTCGAGGATACGTGTGCATGTGGTTCTGCCTTGGCCTGGGTGTGTGGAGCCCCTAGTTGTCTCCCAGGCTCAGGGGCAAAGGCATGAGAGAGTAACACCCCAAAGCGCTTTTCTCCCAGGCTTGTGAACAGAGTGCGCGGCTTGCAGGAAAGGTGGGCCTCCCTCGGTGAGGCAGAGGCGGCCAGCCGGCGAGAGTGTTTTCAAACCGACCTTTGGAGGCAGCAGGTGAGGTCTTCCAGCGGCACCGTGCTGGTTCTGCTCAGAGGCCCCACAGGCCAGGTGCAGGTCCCAGCAAGTAGCCTGCCCCAGGCCAGCCTTAACCAGACCTTCCTGGCCTCCGGTCGTACTGCCCCACGAAGGAGCAGGCTGCGTGCTGTGTGTCCACACATGCTCAGGCGCCTCCGCAGTCTCATTCCCTTAGCGCCTTTCCCATGATTCCTAGGCCTCATTTGAGGCCTACTTAGAGGGGAGGTATCTGGCAGGGGCTCTCTCCACACTCCAAGGGTCTGGAGCACGGATGTCCTGGTCAGTGGGAAGAGGCCAGCAAGGGGTTCGATGCCCAAGGCCTCTTTGGTCCAGCAGCCTCAGGGCAGCAGGAGGAGCAAGTGGCCCACTGTTCCCCTGCATCGGCCCTGCCACTTCAACCACAGGCACTCCTGCTGGGCTTGCCCAGGAGGAGTCTGACAGACTGTGGCTCACCCGAGCTCTCTGATGGTGCAGAGGGCCGGAAGAGGCGTGTGCATGTGGTTCTGCCTTGGCCTGCATTAGTGGAACCCCTAGATGTCCCCCAGGCTCAGGAGCATAGGCCTGAGAGAGGAACACACCGAAGCGCTTTTCTCCCAGACTTGGGAGCAGAGTGCACGGCTTGCGGCAAACACGTGCCTCCCTCGGTGAGGGAGAGGCGGCCAGCCAGTGAGAGTGCTTGCAAACCGACCTTTGGAGACTGCCGGTGAGGTCTTCCCGCGGCACAGTGCTGGTTCTTCTCAGAGGTCCCACAGGCCAGTGGCAGGTCCCAGCACGGACCTTGCCGCAGGCCAACCTTAACCAGACCTTTCTGGCCTCAGGAGGTACTGCCTCACCAATGGACAGGCGGCGGGGTGTGTGTCCAGACATGCCCAGGCACCTACCCAGTCTCATTCCCTTAGCGCCTTTCCCATGGTTCCTAGGCCTCATTTGAGGCCTAATTAGAGGGGAGGTTTCTGGCAGGGCCTCTCTCCACACTGCAAGGGCCTGGAGCCTGGACGGCCTGGTCAGAGGGAAGAGGCCAGCAAGGGGGTCGATGCCCAAGGCTTGTTTCTCCCAGCAGCCTCAGGGAGGCAGGTTGAGCAGGTAGCCCACAGTCCCCTACGTGGGCCCTGACCCATCACAGACAGGCGCTGCTCCGGGGTTTGCCCAGGAGCTGCCTGACAGACTCTGGTTCACCCGAGCTCTTTGACGGTGTAGGGGGCAGGAAAGCACGTGTATATGTGGTTCTTCCTTGGCCTGGGTGTGTTGCGCCCCTAGCTGTCCCCTAGGCTCAGGGGCAAGAGCCCTGAGAGAGGACTACCCCGAAGCATTTTTCTCCCGGCCTGTGAGCAGAGTGCGCAGCTTGCGGCAATTGTGGGACTCGCTCGGGGAGAGTGCTTGCAAACTGGCCTTTGAATCAGCCGGGGAGGTCTTCCAGCAGCAAAGAGCTGGTTCTGCTCAGAGGCCCCACAGACAACAGGCAGATTCCAGCATGGAACCTGTCCCAGGCCAGACTTGCCCAGACATTCCTGGCCTCCGGGGAACTGCCCACGAAGGGTCAGGCTGCAGGAAGTGTGTCCAGATATGCTGAGGCACCTCCTCAGGCTCCTTCCCTGAGTGCTTTTCCCCGGTTCCTGGGCCTCATTTGAGGCCTAGTTGGAGGGGAGATTTCTGGCAGGGGCTCTCTCCACACTCCAAGGGCCTGGAGCCCGGATGGCCTGGTCAGAGGTAAGAGGCCAGCAAGGGGGTCGATGTCCAAGGCCTCTTTGGCCCAGCAGCCTCAGGGCAGTAGGGAGAGTAAGTGGCCCACTGTGCCCCTAGGTCGGCCCTGCCCCATCACACACAGGCGCTGCTGCTGGGTTTGGGCAGGAGATGGCGTGACAGACTCTGGCTCACCCAAGATCTCTGACAGTGTAGGGGGCAGGAAGAGACATGGTCATGTGATTCTGCCTTGGCCTGGGTGTGTGGACACTTGCTCTGCATTTCCCTGTGACCAGGCTGTCTGAGCTCCAGGCTCTGACTGTGTGAAAACAGCCCATGCCAGCACCTCCCCTTTGAGTAGGCCTTAAATTAGGTCAAGCTCAGGGGAAAAGCGCTAGGGGTAAGAGCCTGGGGAGGCGACCAGGCATGTCTAGACACACACCCCGCAGCCTGCCCCTTCATGGGGCAGGAGCCCCGGAGGCCCGGAAGGTCTGGGCAACCCTGGCCAAGGGCAGAGACCATGCTGGGTGCTGCCCCTGGCCTGTGGGTCCTCTCAGCAGAACCACCCCTTTCCCGCATGAAGACCTCCCCGGCTGCCTCCAAGGGCCGGTTGCAAGCATTCTCGCCAGCTGCCGCACCTCCCACCCCAAGGGAGGCTTGTTTTTCCCGCAAGTCGCGCAATCCGCTCCCAAGCCGGGAGAAAAGCACATCGGGGTGGTCCTTTCTCTGGGACCTTGCCCCTCAGCTTGGAGTCAAGCTTGGAAGTCCACACTCCCAGGTCGAGGCAGAACCACATGCACATGTCTATTACTGTGCCCTGCACCTTCCGAGAGCTCGAGTGAGCCAGAGTATGTCAGGCCGCTCCTCGGCCACCCCAGCAGCACAGCCTGTGTGTCAAGGGGTAGAGCCGACCTAGGGGCAGAGTGGGCCTCTTGCTCTCGCAGCTGCCCTGAGGCTGCTAGGCTAAAGAGGCCTTGGGCATCCACCCCCTTGCTCCCCACTTCCCTCTCAGCAGGCTGCCTGAGCTCCAAGCCCTTGCACTGCGGAGACAGCCTCTGCCAGCACCTCCCCTCCGAGAAGGACTCACAAGAGGCCTAGATGGAGGGGAAATGCGCTAGGGGGTAAGAGACTGGGGAAGAGGCCGGGAATGTCTAGAGACACACACCGCAGCCTGCTCCTTCATGGGACAGCAGCCCCGGAGGCCAGGAAGGTCTGGGCAAGGCTGACCAAGGGCAGGAATCTTGCTGGGTGTTACCCCTAGCCTGTGGGGACTCTGAGGAGAACCAGGCCTCTCCCGTAGGAAGACCTCCCCGACTGCCTCCAACGGCCGGTTTGCAAGCATTCTCGCCAGACTGCTGCCGCTCCCTGCCAAGGGAGGCCTGCTTTTCCCGCAAGTCGCGCACTCTGCTCTTAAGCCCGGGAGAAAAGCGATTCGGGGTGGTCCTTTCTCTGGGCCCTTGCCCCTGAGCCTGGAGTCAAGCTTGGACATCCACATTGCCAGGAAGAGGCAGAATCACATGCATACGTTTGTTCCTGCCCTCTGCACCTTCCGAGGACTTGGTTGAGCCAGAGTCTGTCAGACATGTCCTCCGCAGTCCCAGCAGGCCTGCCTGAGTGTCAAGTGGCAGGGCTGATCTAGGGGCAGAGTGGGCCTCCTGCTCTCCCAGCAGCCCGGAGCCTGCTGGGCCAAAGAAGAGTAGGGCATCCACACACTTGCTCCGCACTTCCCTGTGACGAGGCCGTCGGAGCTCCAGGCTCTTGCTGTGTGAAAACAGCCCATGTCAACACCTTTCCTCCGAGTAGGCCTTAAATTAGGCCAAGCACAGGGGAAATGCGCTAGGGGGTAAGAGACTGGGGAGGTGACCAGGCATGTCTGGACACACTCCCCGCAGCCTGCCCCTTCATGAGGCAGCAGCCCCAGAGGCCCGGAAGGTCTGTGCAACCCTGGCCAAGGAGAGAGACCATGCTGGGTGTTTCCCCTGGCCTGTGGGTCCTCTCAGCAGAACCATCCCTTTCCCGCATGAAGACCTCCCCGGCTGCCTCCAAGGGCCGGTGGCAAGCATTCTCGCCAGCTGCCGCACGACCCTCCCCAAGGGAGGCCTGTTTTTCCCGCAAGTCGCGCAATACGCTCTCAAGTCGGGAGAAAAGCACATCGGGGTGGTCCTTTCTCTGGGCCGTTTTCCCTGAGCCTGGAGTCAACCTTGGGGTTCCACACTCCCAGACCAAGAAAGAACCACATGCACACGTCGTTTCCTGAGCCCTGCACCTTCCGAGAGCTCGAGTGAGCCAGAGTCTCTCAGGCAGCTCCTCGGCCACCCCAGCAGCACAGCCTGTGTGTCAAGGGGCAGAGCCGACCTAGGGGCAGAGTGGGCCTCTTGCTCTCCCAGCAGCAGGGTAGCTGGGAGAAAAAGGCTTTGGGCATCCAACCCATTGCTCCCCACTTCCCTCTCACCAGGCCGTCTGAGCTCCAAGTCCTTGCAGTGTGGAGACAGCCTCTGCCAGCACCTTCCCTCCGAGTAGGACTCAAAAGAGGCCTAGATCCAGGGGAAATGCGCTAGGGGGTAAGAGACTGGGGAGGAAGCCGGGCATGTCTAGTCACACACGCCGCAGCCTGCCCCTTCATGGGACAGCAGCCCCGGAGCCCAGGAAGGTCTGGGCAAGGCTGACCAAGGGCAGGAATCTTGCTGGGTGTTTCCCCTGGCCTGTGGGGACTCTGAGGAGAACCAGGCCTCTCCCGTAGGAAGACCTCCCCGACTGCCTCCAAAGGCCGGTTTGCAAGCATTCTCGCCAGACTGCTGCCGCTCCCTGCCAAGGGAGGCCTGCTTTTCCCGCAAGTCGCGCACTCTGCTCTTAAGCCCGGGAGAAAAGCGATTCGGGGTGGTCCTTTCTCTGGGCCCTTGCCCCTGAGCCTGGAGTCAAGCTTGGACATCCACATTGCCAGGAAGAGGCAGAATCACGTGCATACGTTTGTTCCTGCCCTCTGCACCATCCGAGGACTTGGTTGAGCCAGAGTCTGTCAGACATGTCCTCCGCAGCCCCAGCAGGCCTTCCTGAGTGTCAAGTGGCAGTGCTGATCTAGGGGCAGGGTGGGCCTCCTGCTCTCCCAGCTGCCCGGAGGCTGCTGGGCCAAAGAAGACTTGGGCATCCACACACTTGCTCCGCACTTCCCTGTGACGAGGCCGTCTGAGCTCCAGGCTCTTGCTGTGTGAAAACAGCCCATGCCAGCACCTGCCCTCCGAGTAGGCCTTAAATTAGGCCAAGCACAGGGGAAATGCGCTAGGGGGTAAGAGACTGGGGAGGTGACCAGGCATGTCTGGACACACTCCCCGCAGCCTGCCCGTTCATGAGGCAGCAGCCCCGGAGGCCCGGAAGGTCTGTGCAACCCTGGCCAAGGACAAGAGAGCATGCTGGGTGTTTCCCCTGGCCTGTGGGTCCTCTCAGCAGAACCACCCCTTTCCCGCATGAAGACCTCCCCGGCTGCCTCCAAGGGCCGGTGGCAAGCATTCTCGCCGGCTGCCGCACGACCCTCCCCAAGGGAGGCCTGTTTTTCCCGCAAGTCACGCAATCCGCTCCCAAGCCGGGAGAAAAGCACATCGGGGTGGTCCTTTCTCTGGGCCCTTGCCCCTGAGCCTGGAGTCAACCTTGGAGGTCCACACTCCCAGACCAAGAAAGAACCACATGCACACGCCGTTTCCTGAGCCCTGCACCTTCCGAGAGCTCGAGTGAGCCAGAGTCTCTCAGGCATATCCTCGACCACCCTAGCAGCACAGCCTGTGTGTCAAGGGGCAGAGCCGACCTAGGGGCAGAGTGGGCCTCTTGCTCTCCCAGCAGCAGGGTAGCTGGGAGAAAAAGGCTTTGGGCATCCAACCCATTGCTCCCCACTTCCCTCTCACCAGGCCGTCTGAGCTCCAAGTCCTTGCAGTGTGGAGACAGCCTCTGCCAGCACCTTCCCTCCGAGTAGGACTCAAAAGAGGCCTAGATCCAGGGGAAATGCGCTAGGGGGTAAGAGACTGGGGAGGAAGCCGGGCATGTCTAGTCACACACGCCGCAGCCTGCCCCTTCATGGGACAGCAGCCCCGGAGCCCAGGAAGGTCTGGGCAAGGCTGACCAAGGGCAGGAATCTTGCTGGGTGTTTCCCCTGGCCTGTGGGGACTCTGAGGAGAACCAGGCCTCTCCCGTAGGAAGACCTCCCCGACTGCCTCCAAAGGCCGGTTTGCAAGCATTCTCGCCAGACTGCTGCCGCTCCCTGCCAAGGGAGGCCTGCTTTTCCCGCAAGTCGCGCACTCTGTTCTTAAGCCCGGGAGAAAAGCGATTCGGGGTGGTCCTTTCTCTGGGCCCTTGCCCCTGAGCCTGGAGTCAAGCTTGGACATCCACATTGCCAGGAAGAGGCAGAATCACATGCATACGTTTGTTCCTGCCCTCTGCACCTTCCGAGGACTTGGTTGAGCCAGAGTCTGTCAGACATGTCCTCCGCAGTCCCAGCAGGCCTGCCTGAGTGTCAAGTGGCAGGGCTGATCTAGGGGCAGAGTGGGCCTCCTGCTCTCCCAGCAGCCCGGAGCCTGCTGGGCCAAAGAAGAGTAGGGCATCCACACACTTGCTCCGCACTTCCCTGTGACGAGGCCGTCGGAGCTCCAGGCTCTTGCTGTGTGAAAACAGCCCATGTCAACACCTTTCCTCCGAGTAGGCCTTAAATTAGGCCAAGCACAGGGGAAATGCGCTAGGGGGTAAGAGACTGGGGAGGTGACCAGGCATGTCTGGACACACTCCCCGCAGCCTGCCCCTTCATGAGGCAGCAGCCCCAGAGGCCCGGAAGGTCTGTGCAACCCTGGCCAAGGAGAGAGACCATGCTGGGTGTTTCCCCTGGCCTGTGGGTCCTCTCAGCAGAACCATCCCTTTCCCGCATGAAGACCTCCCCGGCTGCCTCCAAGGGCCGGTGGCAAGCATTCTCGCCAGCTGCCGCACGACCCTCCCCAAGGGAGGCCTGTTTTTCCCGCAAGTCGCGCAATACGCTCTCAAGTCGGGAGAAAAGCACATCGGGGTGGTCCTTTCTCTGGGCCCTTGCCCCTGAGCCTGGAGTCAACCTTGGAGGTCCACACTCCCAGACCAAGAAAGAACCACATGCACACGCCGTTTCCTGAGCCCTGCACCTTCCGAGAGCTCGAGTGAGCCAGAGTCTCTCAGGCATATCCTCGACCACCCTAGCAGCACAGCCTGTGTGTCAAGGGGCAGAGCCGACCTAGGGGCAGAGTGGGCCTCTTGCTCTCCCAGCAGCAGGGTAGCTGGGAGAAAAAGGCTTTGGGCATCCAACCCATTGCTCCCCACTTCCCTCTCACCAGGCCGTCTGAGCTCCAAGTCCTTGCAGTGTGGAGACAGCCTCTGCCAGCACCTTCCCTCCGAGTAGGACTCAAAAGAGGCCTAGATCCAGGGGAAATGCGCTAGGGGGTAAGAGACTGGGGAGGAAGCCGGGCATGTCTAGTCACACACGCCGCAGCCTGCCCCTTCATGGGACAGCAGCCCCGGAGCCCAGGAAGGTCTGGGCAAGGCTGACCAAGGGCAGGAATCTTGCTGGGTGTTTCCCCTGGCCTGTGGGGACTCTGAGGAGAACCAGGCCTCTCCCGTAGGAAGACCTCCCCGACTGCCTCCAAAGGCCGGTTTGCAAGCATTCTCGCCAGACTGCTGCCGCTCCCTGCCAAGGGAGGCCTGCTTTTCCCGCAAGTCGCGCACTCTGTTCTTAAGCCCGGGAGAAAAGCGATTCGGGGTGGTCCTTTCTCTGGGCCCTTGCCCCTGAGCCTGGAGTCAAGCTTGGACATCCACATTGCCAGGAAGAGGCAGAATCACATGCATACGTTTGTTCCTGCCCTCTGCACCTTCCGAGGACTTGGTTGAGCCAGAGTCTGTCAGACATGTCCTCCGCAGCCCCAGCAGGCCTTCCTGAGTGTCAAGTGGCAGTGCTGATCTAGGGGCAGGGTGGGCCTCCTGCTCTCCCAGCTGCCCGGAGGCTGCTGGGCCAAAGAAGACTTGGGCATCCACACACTTGCTCCGCACTTCCCTGTGACGAGGCCGTCTGAGCTCCAGGCTCTTGCTGTGTGAAAACAGCCCATGCCAGCACCTGCCCTCCGAGTAGGCCTTAAATTAGGCCAAGCACAGGGGAAATGCGCTAGGGGGTAAGAGACTGGGGAGGTGACCAGGCATGTCTGGACACACTCCCCGCAGCCTGCCCGTTCATGAGGCAGCAGCCCCGGAGGCCCGGAAGGTCTGTGCAACCCTGGCCAAGGACAAGAGAGCATGCTGGGTGTTTCCCCTGGCCTGTGGGTCCTCTCAGCAGAACCACCCCTTTCCCGCATGAAGACCTCCCCGGCTGCCTCCAAGGGCCGGTGGCAAGCATTCTCGCCGGCTGCCGCACGACCCTCCCCAAGGGAGGCCTGTTTTTCCCGCAAGTCGCGCAATCCGCTCCCAAGCCGGGAGAAAAGCACATCGGGGTGGTCCTTTCTCTGGGCCCTTGCCCCTGAGCCTGGAGTCAACCTTGGAGGTCCACACTCCCAGACCAAGAAAGAACCACATGCACACGCCGTTTCCTGAGCCCTGCACCTTCCGAGAGCTCGAGTGAGCCAGAGTCTCTCAGGCATATCCTCGACCACCCTAGCAGCACAGCCTGTGTGTCAAGGGGCAGAGCCGACCTAGGGGCAGAGTGGGCCTGTTGCTCTCCCAGTTGCCCTGAGGCTGCTGGGAGAAAAAGTCTTTGGGCATCCAACCCGTTGCTCCCACTTCCCTCTCACCAGGCCGTCTGAGCTCCAAGTCCCTGCAGTGTGGAGACAGCCTCTGCCAGCATGTCCCCTCCGAGTTGGATTCAAAAGAGGCCTAGGCCAGGGGAAATATGCTAGGGGGTAAGTGACTAGGGAGGCCACCAGGCATGTCTAGACACACACCCCGCAGCCTGCCCCTTCATGGGGCAGGAGCCCCGGAGTCCAGGGAGGTCTGGGCAAAGCTGGCCAAGGACAGGGGCTTGCTGGGTGTTTCCCCTGGCCTGTGGTGACTCTGAGCAGAAACGGCCCTTTCCCGCAGGAAGACCTCCCCAACTGCCTCCAAAGGCCGGTTTGCAAGCATTCTCGCCAGACTGCTGCCGCTCCCTGCCGAGGGAGGCCTGCTTTTCCCGCAAGTCGCGCACTCCGCTCTTAAGCCCGGGAGAAAAGCGCTTCGGGGTGGTCCTTTCTCTGGGCCGTTTCCCCTGAGCCTGGAGTCAACCTTGGGGGTCCACACTCCCAGACCAAGAAAGAACCACATGCACACGTCGTTTCCTGAGCCCTGCACCTTCCGAGAGCTCGAGTGAGCCAGAGTCTCTCAGGCAGCTCCTCGGCCACCCCAGCAGCACAGCCTGTGTGTCAAGGGGCAGAGCCGACCTAGGGGCAGAGTGGGCCTCTTGCTCTCCCAGCTGCCCTGAGGCTGCTGGGAGAAAGACCCATTGCTCCCCACTTCCCTCTCACCAGGCCGTCTGAGCTCCAAGTCCTTGCAGTGTGGAGAGAGCCTCTGCCTGCACGTCCCCTCCGACTTTGACCCAAAAGAGGCCTAGGCCAGGGAAAATATGCTACGGAGTATGTGACTGGGGAGGCGACCACGCATGTCTAGACACACACGCCGCAGCCTGCTCCTTCATGGGGCAGGAGCCCCGGAGGCCAGAAAGGTCTGGGCAAGGCTGGCCAAGGACAGGGGTCTTGCTGGGTCCTTCCCATGGCCTGTGGGGACTCTGAGCAGAACCGACCCTTTCCCGCAGGAAGACCTCCCCAACTGCCTCCAAAGGCCGGATTGCAAGCCTTCTCGCCAGACTGCTACCGCTCCCTACCGAGGGAGGCCTGCTTTACCCGCAAGTCGCGCACTCTGCTCTCAAGCCCGGGAGAAAAGCGCTTCGGGGTGGTCCTTTTTCTGGGCCCTTGCCCCTGAGCCTGGAGTCATGCTTGGAAGTCCACACTCCCAGGCTGAGGCAGAACCACATGCACATACCTGTTCCTGCGCCCTGAACCTTCCGAGAGCTCGAGTGAGCCAGAGTCTCTCAGGCAGCTCCTCGGCAACCCCAGCAGCACAGCCTGTGTGTCAAGGTGCAGAGCCGACCTAGGGGCAGAGTGGGCCTCTTGCTCTCCCAGCTGCCCTGAGGCTGCTGGGGTGAAGAGGCCTTGGGCATCCACCCCCTTGCTCCCCACTTCCCTCTCACGAGGCCGTCTGAGCTCCAAGTCCTTGCAGTGTGGAGACAGCCTCTGCCAGCACCTCCCCTCCGAGTTGGACTCTAAAGAGGCCTAGGCCAGGGTAAGTATGCTAGGGGGTAAGTGACTGGGTAGGCGACCAGGCATGTCTAGACACACACCCCGCAGCCTGCCCCTTCATGGGGCAGGAGCCCCGGAGGCCAGGGAGGTCTGGGCAAGGCTGGCCAAGGACAGGCCATGGGTCCTTCCCATGGCCTGTGGGGACTCTGAGCAGAACCGGCCCTTTCCCGCAGGAAGACCTCCCCAACTGCCTCCAAAGGTCGGATTGCAAGCATTCTCGCCAGACTGCTGCCACTCCCTGCCCGAGGGGGACCTGCTTTTCCCGCAAGTCGCACACCCTGCTCTGAAGCCCAGGAGAAAAGCGCTTCAGGGTGGTCCTCTCTCTGGGCCCTTGCCCCTGAGCTTGGAGTCAAGCTTGGACATCCACATTGCCAGGAAGAGGCAGAATCACATGCATACGTTTGTTCCTGCCCCCTGCACCTTCCGAGGGCTTGATTGAGCCCTGTCAGACATGTCCTCCGCAGCCCCAGCAGTACTGCCTGTGTGTCAAGGGGCAGAGCCGACCTAGGGGCAGAATGGGCCTCGGTGAGGGAGTTACGGCCAGCAGACGAGAGGTCTTGCAAACAGGCCTTTGGAGGCTGCTGGTGAGGTCTTCCAAGGACAGAGTCCTGGTTCTGCTCAAAGGCCCCAAAGGCCATGGGCAGTTTCCAGCATAGACCCTGCCCTAGGACAGCCATGACCAGACCTTCCTGGCCTCCGGGGTACTGCCTCATGAAAGGGCAGGCGGCGGCGAGTTGTTCAGGCATGCCCAGACACCTGCCCAGGATCATTCCCTGAGCGCCTTTCCCATGGTTCCTAGGCCTCATTTGAGGCCTATTTGGAGGGGAGGTTTCTGCCAGGGGCTCTCTCCACACTGCAAGTGACTCGAGCCCGGACGGCGTGGTGAGAGGGAAGAGGCCAGCAAGGGGGTCGATACCTAAGGCCTCTTTTTCCCAGAAGACTCAGGGCAGCAGGGTGAACAAGTGGCCCTCAGTGACCCTAGGTCGGCCCTGCCCCTTCACACACAGGCACTGCTACTGGGCTTCCCCAGGAGCTGCCTAACAGCCTGTGGCTCTCCCGAGCTCTCTGACCGTGCAGAGGGCCGGAAGATACGTGTGCATGTGGTTCTGCCTTGGCCTGTTATTGTGGAGCCCCTAGCTGTCTCCCAGGCTCAGCGCCAAAGGCCTGAGAGAAGAACATCCCGAAGCTCTTTTCTCCCAGGCATGGAAGCAGAGTGCGCGGCTTGCGGGAAACCCAGTCCTCCCTCGGTTAGGGAGAGGATGCCAGCCTGTGAGAGTGCTTGCAAACCAGCTGCTGGTGAGGTGTTCCAATGGCACAGTGCTGGTTCTGCTCAGAGGCCCTACAGGCCAGGGGCAGGCCCCAGCAAGGACCGGCCCCAGGCCAGCCTTGCCAAGACCTTCCTGGCCTCTGGGTGTACTGCCCCACGAAGATTCAGGCAGCAGGGAGTGTGTCCAGACATGCTCAGGCGCCTCCCCAGTCTCATTCCCTTAGCACCTTTCTCAAGATACCTTGGCCTCATTTCAGGTCTATTTGGAGGGGACGTTTCTGGCAGGGCCTCTCTCCACACTACAAGGGACTGGAGCCTGGACGGCCTGGTCAGAGAGAAGAGGCCAGCAATGGGGTCGATGTCCAAGGTGTCTTTGGCCCAGCAGCCTCAGGGCAACAGGGTGAGCAACTGGCCCTCACTGCCTCTAGGTCGGCCCTGCCCCATCACACACAGGTGCTGCTGCTGGTCTTGCCCAGGTGCTGACAGACAGACTCTGGCTCTCCCAAGCTCTCTGACGGTGCAGGGGGCAGGAAGAGACGTGTGCATGTGGTTCTGCCTTGGCCTGGGTGTGTGGAGCCCGTAGCTGTCCCCCAGGCACTGGGGCAAGGGCCTTAGATCGGACGAACACGATGCACTATTTTCCTGGTCTTGGGAACAGAGTGCATGGCTTGTGGGAAACGCGGGTCTCCCTCGGTGAGGGAGAGGACGCCAGCCTGTGAGAGTGCTTGCAAACCAGCCTTTGGAGGCTGCCGGTGAGGTATTCCAGCAGCAGAATGCTGGTTGTGCTCAGAGGCCCCACATTCCAGGCGCAGGTCCCAGCATGGACACTGCCCCAGGCCAGTCTTGACCAGACCTTCCTGTCCTTTGGGGGTAGTGCCCACGAAGGGGCAGGCTGTGGGAAGTGTGTCCAGACATGCTCATGCACCTCCCCAGGCTCATTCCGTGAGCACTCTTCCCCTGGTGCCTAGGCCGCATTTGAGGCCTATTTAGAGGGGAGGTTTCTGGCAGGGGCTCTCTCCACCGCGCTAGGGCCTGGAGCGCTGAGGCCATGGTCAGAGGGAAGAGGCCAGCAAGGAGGTCGATGCCCAAGGCCTCTTTGGCCCAACAGCCTCAGGGCAGCAGGATGAGCAAGTGGCCCTCTGTGCCCCTAGGTTGACCCTGCCCCTTCACGCACAGGCCGTGCTGCTGGGTTTGCCCATGAGCTGCCTGATATACTCTGGCACACCTGAGCTCTCTGACAGTGCAGGGGGCAGGAAGACTCGTGTGCATGTGGTTCTGCCTTGGCCTGGGAGTTTGGAGCCCCTAGCTGTCTCCAAGGCTCAGGGGCAAGGCCCTGAGAGGGGACCACCCAGCGCTATTGTCCTGGGCTTGGAAGCAGAGTGGGAGGCTTGCGGGAATCGTGGGCCTCCCTCAGTGAGGGAGAGGTTTCCAGCTGGAGAGAGTACTTGCAAACCGGCCTTTGGAGGCTGCCGGTGATGTCTTCCAGCGGCACAGTGCTGGTTCTGCACAGAGGATCCACAGGCCAGTGGCAGGTCCCAGCACGGACCCTGCCCAGGCCAGCCTTGACCAGACCTACCTGGCCTCCGAGGATACTGCCTCACGAAGGGGCAGGCAGTGGGGAATGTGTCCAGACATACACAGGCACCTCCCCAGGCTCATTCCCTGAGCACCTTTCCCATGGTTCCTAGGCCTCATTTGAGGCCTACTTGGAGGGGAGGTTTCTGGCAGGGCCTCTCTCCACACTACAAGGACTGGAGCCCGGATGGCCTGGTCAGAGGGAAGAGGCCAGCAAGGCGGTCGATGCCCAAGGCCTCTTTGTCCCAGCAGCCTCAGGGCAGCAGGAAGAGCAAGTGTCCCACTGTGCCCCTAGGTTGGCTGTGCCCCATCATACATAGGCGCTGCTACTGGGCTTGCCCAGGGGCTGCCTGACAGACTCTTGTTCACCCAAGCTCTCTGGCGGTGCAGGGGACAGGAAAAGACGTGTGCATGTGGTTCTGCCTTGGCCTGGGAGTGTTGAGCCCCGAGCTGGCCCCCAGGCTCATTGGCAATGGCCCTGAGAGAGGACCACCTCGAAGTGTTTTCTCCCGGGCGTGGGAGCAGAGTGCGGGGCTTGTGGGAATCGCGTGGCTCCCTCGGGGAGAGTGCTTGCAAACTGGCCTTTGGAGGTAGCCAGGGAGGTCTTCCAGCGGCAGAGTGCTGGATTTGCTCTGTGGCCCCACAGGCCAGGGGCAGGTCCCAGCATGGACCCTGCTCCAGCCCAGCCAAGCTCAGACCTTCCCGGCCTCTGGGGGTACTGCCCCATCAAGGAGCAGGCTGTGGAATGTGTGTCCATACATGCCCAGGCGCCTCCGTAGGCTCATTCCATTAGCACCTTTTCCCTGTTGCCTAGGCCTTTTGAGGCCTACTTGGAGGGGAGGTTTCTTGCAGGGGCTCTCTGCACACTGCAATGGTCTGGAGGACAGATGGCCTGGTCAGAGGAAAGAGGACAGCAAGGAGGTCGTTTCCCAAGGCCTCTTTGGCCCAGCATCCTAAGTGCACCAGGAAGAGCAAGTGGCGCACTGTGCCCCTAGGTAGGCCCTGCCCCTTCACACACAGGCGCTGCTGCTGGGCTTGCCCAGGGGCAGCTTGACAGACTCTGGCTCACCCGAGCTCTCTAAAGGTGCAGAGGGCCAGAAGAGACGTGTGCATGTGGTTCTGCCTTGGCCTGGGTGAGTGGAACACCTAGCTGTCCCCAGGCTCCGGGGCGAATGCCTGAGAGAGGAACACACTAAAGTGCTTTTCTCCCAGGTTTGGGAACAGAGTGCGGGGCTTGCGGGAAAGACGGGCCTCCCTCGGTGAGGGAGAGGTGGCCACCCGGTGAGACTGCTTGCAAACCAGCCTTTGGAGGCGGCCGGTGAGGTCTTCCAGCGGCACAATGCTGATTGTGCTCAGAGTACCCACAGGCCAGGGGCAGGTCCCAGCATGGACCCTGCCCAAGGCCAGGCTTGACCAGACCTTCCTGGCTTCCGGGGGAACTGTCCCACGAAGGGGCAGGCAGCGGGGTGTGTGTCAAGACATGCCCAGAAGCCTCCCCAGACTCATTCCCTTAGCGCCTTTCCCATGGTTCCTAGGCCACATTTGAGGCCTACTTCGAGGGGAGGTTTCTGGCACGGGCTCTCTCCACACTGCAAGGGCCTAGAGCCCGGACGGCCTGGTCAGAGGGAAGAGGTCAGCAAGGGGGTCGATGTCCAAGGCCTCTTTGTCCCAGCAGCCTCAGGGCAGCAGGGTTAGCAAGTGGCCCACTGTGCCCCTAGGTTGGTCCTGACCCTTCACACACTGGCGCTGGTGCTTGGCTTGCCCAGGAGTTGCCTGACAGACTCTGGCTCACCCGACCTCTCTGACGGTGCAGGGGACAGGAAGACTCGTGTGCACGTGGTTCTGCCTTAGCCTGGGAGTTTGGAGCCCCTAGCTGACCCCAGTTTCAGGGGCAAGGCCCTGAGAGGGGACCACACAAGAGCTTTTTTCCTGGGCTTGGGAACAGAGTACAAGGCTTGCGGGAATCGCAGACATCCGTCGGTGAGGGAGAGGTGGACTACCGGCGAGAGTGCTTGCAAGCCGGCCTTTGGAGGCTGCCGGGGAGGTCTTCCATCGCCACAGTGCTGGTTCTGCTCAGAGGCCCCACAGGCCAGGGGCAGGTCCCAGCATGGACGCTGCCCCAGGCCAGCCTTTCCCAGACCTTCCTGGCCTCCAGGGGTACTGTCTCATGAAGGGGCAGGTGGCTGGGACAGTGTCGAGACATGCCCAGGCACTTCCTCAGGCTCATTCCATTATGCCATTTCCCTGGTGCCTAGGCCTCATTTGAGGCCTACTTGGAGGGGAGGTTTCTGGCAGGGGCTCTCTGAACATTGCAAGGGCCTGGAGCCCTGAAGGCCTGGTCAGAGGAAAGAGGCCAGCAAGGGGGTCGATGCCCATGGCCTCCTTGGCCCAGCAGCCTTAGGGCAGCAGGGAGAGCAAGTGGTCCATTGTGCCCCTAGGTCAGCCCTGCGCCTTCACACACAGGCGCTGCTGCTGGGCTTGCCCAGGAGCTTCCTAACAGACTGTGGCTCACCCGAGCTCTCTGACAGTGCAGAGGGCCGGAAGAGACGTGTTCATGGGGTTCTGCCTTGACCTGGGTGTGTGTAGACCCTAGCTGTCCCCCAGGCACTGGGGAAAGAGCCTGAGAGCGGACGAACCTAATGCGCTATTGTCCTGGGCTTGGGAACAGAGTGCTTGGCTTGCGGGAAACGTGGGTCTCCCTTGGGGAGAGTCCTTGCAAACCGGCCTTTGGAGGCTGCCAGTGAGGTCTTCCAGCGGCACAGTGCTGTATATGATCAGAGGCCCCACAGGCCAGTGGCAGTTCCCAGCATGGACCCTCCCCCAGGCCAGCATTGACCAGACCGTTCTGGCCTCCGGGGGTACAGCCTCATGAATGGGCAGGCGGCGGGGAGTGTCTACAGACATGACCAGGCGCCACCCCAGTATCTTTTCCTTAGCCCCTTTCCCATGATTCCTAGGCCTCATTTGAGGCCTACTTGGAAGGGAGGTTCCTGGCAGGACCTCTCTCCAAACTGCAAGAGACTGGAACCTGGACGGCCTGGTCAGAGGAACGAGGCCAGCAAGGGAGTCAATGCCCAAGGCCTCTTGGTCCCAGCAGACTCAGGGCAGCAAGGTAAGCAAGTGGCCCATTGTTCCCCTAGGACGGCCCTGCCCCTTCACACACAAGCTCTGCTGTTGGGCTTGCCCAGGAGCTGCGTGACAGACTCTGGCTCACCTGAGCTCTCTGATGGTGCAGGGGGCAGGAAGACTCGTGTGCATGTGGTTCTGCCTTGGCCTGGGAGTTTGGAGCCCCTAGCTGTCCCTCACGCTCAGGGGCAAGTCCCTTAGAGGGGACCAATCAAGCGCTTTCCTCCTGGGCTTGGAGCAGAGTGCGTGGCTTGCGGGAATCGCTGGCCTCCCTCGGTGAGGGAGAGGTTGCCAGTTAGCAAGAATGCTTGCAAACCAGCCTTTGGAGGCTGCCGGTGAGGTCTTCCATGGCCACACTGCTGGTTCTGCTCAGAGGACCCACAGGCCAGTGGCAGGTCCCAGCACAGACCCTGCCACAGGCCAGCCTTGACTAGACCTTCCTGGCCTCCGGGGGTACTTCCTCAGGAAGGGGCAGGCGGCGGGGTGTGTGTCATAACATGGCCAGGGACCTCCACAGGCTCTTTCCCTGAGCGCCTTTCCCATGGTTCATAGGCCTCATTTGAGGCCTACTTGGAGGGGCGGTTTCTGGCAGGGCCTCTCTCCACACTGCAAGGAACTGGAGCCTGGACGGCCTGGTCAGAGGGAAGAGGCCAGCAATGGGTTCGATGCCCAAGGCCTCTTTATCCCAGCAGCGTCAGGGCAGCAGGGTGAGCAAGTGGCCTTCAGTGCCCCTAGGTCAGCACTGCCCCATCACAAACAGGCGCTGCTTCTGGGCTTGCCCAGGAGCTGCCTGACAGACTCTGGCTCACCCGAGCTCTCTGACGGTGTAGAGGGTAGGAAGAGACGTGTGCATGTGTTTCTGCCTTGGCCTGGGAGTGTGGAGGCCCTAGCTGGCCCCCAGATTCAATGGAAAGGGCCCTGAGAGAGGACCACCCCGAAGCGCCTTAATCCCGGGCTTGGGAGCAGAGTGCTCAGCTTGCGGGAAGCGCGGGCCTCCTTCGGGGAGGGTGCTTGCAAACCGGCCTTTGGAGGCTGCCAGTGAGGTCTTCCAGCGGCACAGTGCTGTATATGATCAGAGGCCCCACAGGCCAGTGGCAGTTCCCAGCATGGACCCTCCCCCAGGCCAGCCTTTCCCAGACCTTCCTGGCCTCCGGGAGTACTGCCCCATGAAGGTGCAGGCGGCAGAGCGTGTGTCCAGACATGCTCAGGCACCTCCCCAGGCTCATTCCATTAGCGCCTTTTCCCTGGTGCCTATGCCTCATTTGAGGCCTACTTGGAGGGGAGGTTTCTGGCAGGGGCTCTCTCCACACTGCAAGGGTCTGGAGCCCGGACGGCCTGGTCAGAGGAAAGAGGCGAGCAAGGGGGTCGATGCCCATGGCCTCCTTGGCCCAGCAGCCTTAGGGCAGCAGGGAGAGCAAGTGGTCCATTGTGCCCCTAGGTCAGCCCTGCCCCTTCACACACAGGCGCTGCTGCTGGGCTTGCCCAGGAGCTGCCTAACAGACTGTGGCTCACCCGAGCTCTCTGACAGTGCAGAGGGCCGGAAGAGACGTGTTCATGGGGTTCTGCCTTGACCTGGGTGTGTGTAGACCCTAGCTGTCCCCCAGGCACTGGGGAAAGAGCCTGAGAGCGGACGAACCTAATGCGCTATTGTCCTGGGCTTGGGAACAGAGTGCTTGGCTTGTGGGAAACGTGGGTCTCCCTTGGGGAGAGTCCTTGCAAACCGGCCTTTGGAGGTTGCCAGTGAGGTCTTCCAGCGGCACAGTGCTGTATATGATCAGAGGCCCCACAGGCCAGTGGCAGTTCCCAGCACGGACCCTCCCCCAGGCCAGCCTTGACCAGACCGTTCTGGCCTCCGGGGGTACAGCCTCACGAATGGGCAGGTGGCGGGGAGTGTGTCCAGACATGCCCAAGCCCCTCCCCAGTCTCTTTTCCTTAGCCCCTTTCCCATGATTCCTAGGCCTCATTTGAGGCCTACTTGGAAGGGTGGTTCCTGGCAGGGCCTCTCTCCAAACTGCAAGGGACTGGAGCATGGACGGCCTGGTCAGAGGGAAGAGGCCAGCAAGGGGGTCAATGCCCAAGACCTCTTTGGCCCAGCAGCCTTAGGGCAGCAGGAAAAGCAAGTGTCCCACTCTGTCCCTAGGTCGGCCCTGCCCCATCACACACAGGCGATGCTGCTGGGCTTGCCCAGGAGCTGCCTGACAGACTCTTGCTCACCCGAGCTCTCTGACGGTACAGAGGGCCGGAAGAGACATGGGCATGTGGTTCTGCCTTGGCCTGTGTGTGTGGAGCCCCTAGCTGTCTCCCAGGCTCATGGGCAAAGGCCTGAGATGGGACCACATAAGCACTTTTCTCCCAGGGATGGGAGCAGAGTGCGCGGCTTGCGGGAAACGCAGGCGTCCCTCGGTGAGGGAGAGCCAGCCAGCCGGCGAGAGTGCTTGTAAACCGGTCTTTCGAGGTTGCCGGTGAGGTCTTCCAGTGGCACAGTGCTGGTTTTGCTAAGAGGACCCACAGGCCAGGGGCAGGTCCCAGCAAGGACCCTGCACCAGGTCAGCCTTGACCAGACATTCCTGGCCTCTGGGGGTACTGCCCCACAAAGAGGCATTTGGCGGGGAGTGTGTCCAGACATGCCCAGGTGCCTCCCCAGTCTAATTCCATTCGTGCCTTTCCCATGCTTCATAGGCCACATTTGAGGCCTACTTGGAGGGGAGGTTTCTGGCATGGCCTCTCTCCAACTGCAACGGACTGGAGCCTGGACGGCCTGGTCAGAGTGAAGAGGCCAGCACGTTGTTTGATGCCCACCGCCTCTTTGTCCCAGCAGCCTCAGGGCAGGAGGGTGAGCAAGTGGCCAATTGTGCCCCTAGGTCAGCCCTGCCCCTTCACACACAGGCGCTGCTGCTGGGCTTGCCCAGGAGCTGCCTGACAGACTCTTGCTCACCCGAGCTCTCTGATGGTACAGAGGGCCGGAGGAGACACGTGCATGTGGTTCTGCCTTGGCCTGTGTGTGTGGAGCCCTTAGCTGTCTCCCAGGCTCATGGGCAAAGGCCTGAGATGGGACCACACAAGCACTTTTCTCCCAGGCATGGGAGCAGAGTGCACAGCATGCAGGAAACGTGGGCCTCCGTCGGTGAGGGAGAGGCGGCCAGCCTGCGAGAGTGCTTGCAAACCAGCCTTTGGAGGCTGCTGGTGACGTCTTCCAAGGGCACAGTGCTGTTTCTGCTCAGAGGCCCCACAGGACAGGAGAAGGCCCCAGCAAGGACCCTGCCCCAGACCAGCCTTGACCAGACCATCCTGGCCTCTGGGTGTACTGCCCCATGAAGAGGCAGGCTGCAGGGAGTGTCTCCGGACATGCCCAGGCGCCTCCCCAGTCTCATTCCCTGAGCACCTTTCCCATGATACCTAGGCCTCATTTGAGGCCTACTTGGAGGGGAGGATTCTGGCAGGGCCTCTCTCCACACTGCAAGGGACTGGAGCCCGGACGGGCTCGTCAGAGGGAAGAGGCCAGCAATGGGGTCGATGTCCAAGGCCTCTTTGCCCAAGCAGCCTCAGGGCAGCAGGGTGAGCAACTGGCCCTCAGTGCCCCTAGGTGGGCCCTGCCCCATCACACACAGGCGCTCCTGCTGGGCTTGCCCAGGCACTGACTGACACACTCTGGTTCACCCAAGCTCTCTGACAGTGCAGGGGGCAGGAAGAGATGTGTGCATGTGGTTCTGCCTTGGCCTGGGTGTGTTGAGCCCCTAGCTGTCCCCCACGCTCAGGGGCAAGACCCTTAGTGGGGACCACCCAAGCGCTTTTCTCCTGGGCTTGGGAGCACAGTGCATGGCTTGTGGGAATCACGGGCCTCCCTCGGTGAGTGACAGGTAGCCAGCCAACGAGAGTGCGTGCAAACCAGCCTTTGCTGGTTGCCGGTGAGGTCTTCCATTGCCACAGTGCTGGTTCTGCTCAGAAGCCCCACAGGAGAGTGGCAGGTCCCAGCTCGGACCCTGCCCCAGGCCAGCCTTGACCAGACCTTCCTGGCCTCCAGGGGTACTTCCTCAGGAAGGGGCAGGCGGCGGGGTGTGTGTAATAACATGACCAGGGACCTCCCCAGGCTCATTCCCTGAGCGCCTTTCCCATGATTCCTAGGCCTCATTTGAGGCCTACTTGGAGGGGAGGTTTCTGGCAGGGCCTCTCTCCACACTGCAAAGGACTGGAGCATGTACGGCCTGGTCAGAAGGAAGAGGCCAGCAAGTGGGTCGATTTCCAAGGGCTCTTTAGCCCAGCAGCCTCAAGGCAGCAGGGAGAGCTTGTGGCCACTGTGCCCCTAGGTTGGCCCTGGCCCTTCTCACACAGGCGCAATTGCTGGGCTTGCCCAGATGGAACCTGACAGATTGTGGCTCACCCGAGCTCTCTGATGGTGAAGAGGGCCGGAAGAGACGTGTTCATGTGGTTCTGCCTTGGCCTGGGTGAGTGGAAACCCTAGCTATCCCCCAGGCTCAGGGGCAAGGATCCTGAGAGAGGACCTCCACGAAGAGCTTTGCTCTGGGGCTTGGGAGCAGAGCACGCAGCTTGCGGGAATCGTGGGCCTCACTCGGGGAGAGTGCTTGCAAACTGGCCTTTGGAGGCAGCTGGGGATGTCTTCCAGTGGCAGAGTGCTGGTTCTTCTCAGAGACCCCACAGGCCACGGGCAGGTCCCAGCATGGACCCTGCCCCACGCCAGCCGTGCCCAGACCTTTCTGGCCACCGGGGGTACTGCCTCACGAAGGGGCAGGCAGCAGGGAGTGTGTCCAGACATGCCCAGGCACCTCTCCAGGCTCATTCCCTGAGCGCCTTTCCCAAGGTTCCTAGGCCTCATTTGAGCCCTACTTGGTGGGGAAGTTTCTGGCAGGGCCTTTCTCCACTATGCAAGGGACTGGAGCCCGGACGGCCTGGTCAGAGGGAAGAGGCCATCAAGGGTGTCATTGCCCAAGGCCTCTTTGTCCCAGCAGCCTCAGGGCAGCAGGGTGAGCAATGGCCCTCAGTGCCCCTAGCTCGGCCCTGCCCCATCACACACAGGCGCTGCTGCTGGACTTGCCCAGGCGCTGTCTGACAGACTCTGGCTCACCCAAGCTGTCTGACGGTGCAGGGGCAGAACGAGACGTCTGCATGTGGTTCTGCATTGGCCTGGGTGTATGGAGCCCCCTAGATGTCTCCCAGGATGAGGGGCAAAGGTCTGAGAGAGGAACACCCCGAAGCGCTTTTCTTCCAGGCTTGGGAGCTGAGTGCGCGGCTTGCGGGAAACGCGGGCCTCCCTCGGTGAGGGTGAGGCAGCTATCCAGCGAGAGTGCTTGCAAACCGGCCTTTGGAGGCTGCTGGTGATGTCTTCCAATCGCACAGTGATGGTTCTACTCAGAGCCCCAACAGGCCAGGGGCAGGTCCCAGCAAGGACCCTGCCCCAGGCCAGCCTTGACCAGACCTTCCTGTCCTCCGGGGGTACTGCCCCACGAAGGGGCAGGTGGCAGGGAGTGTGATCAGACATGCCCAGTCCTCTCCCCAGCCTCAATCCATTAGCGCCTTCCCATGATTCCTAGACCTCATTTGAGTCCTACTAGGAGGGGAGGTTTCTGGCAGGGCCTCTCTCCACACTGCAGGGGACTGGAGCCCGGACGGTCTGGTCAGAGGGAAGAGGCCAGCAAGGGGTTTGATCCCCAAGGCCTCTTTGGCCCAGCAGCCTCAGGGCAGCAGGAAGAGCAAGTGGCCACTGTGCCCCAAGGTTGGCCCTGCCCCTTCACACACAGGGGCTGCTGCTGGGTTTTTCCCATGAGCTGCCTGACATACTCTGGATCACCTGAGCTCTCTGACGGTGCAGAGGGCCGGAAGAGACGTGGGCATGTGGTTCTGCCTTGGTCTTGGTGTGTGGAGCCCCTAGCTGTCCCCCAGGCTCAGGGGCAAAGGCCTGAGAGAAGAACACTCAGAAGTGCTTTTCTCCCAGGCTTGGGAGCAGAGTGCGCGGCTTGCGGGATACGCCGGCCTCCCTCAGTGAATGCGAGGTGGCCAGCCGGCGAGAGTGCTTGCAAACAGGCCTTTGGAGACAGCCGGGGAGGTCTTCCAGCTGCAGAGTGTTGGTTCTACTCAGAGGACCCAAAGGCCAGGGGCAGGTCCCAGCCTGGACCCTGACCCAGGCCAGCCTTGACCAGACCTTCCTGGCCTCCGGGGGTACTGCCCCACGAAGGAGAACGCTGCGGGGAGTGTGTCCAGACATGCCCAGGCTCCTCCCCAGGCTCATTCCCTGAGCGCCTTTCCCAAGGTTCCTAGGCCTCGTTTGAGGCCTACTTGGAGGGGAGGTTTCTGGCAGGGCCTCTCTTCACAGTGCAAGGGACTGGATCCCGGACGGCCTGGTCAGAGGGAAGAGGCCTGCACGGGGGTCGTTGTCCATGGCCTCTTCATCCCAGCAGCCTCAGGGCAGCAGGGTAAGCAAGTTTCCCTCAGTGCCCCTAGGTCGGCCCTGCGCCATCACACGCAGATGCTGTTGCTGGGTTTCCCCCGGAGCTGCCTGTCAGACTCTGGCTCACCCAAGCTCTCTGACGTTGCAAGGGGCAAGAAGAGACATGTGCATGTGGTTCTGCCTTGGCCTGGGTGTGTGCAGCCGCTAGGTGTCTCCCAGGCTCAGGGGCAAAGGCCAGAGAAAGGAACACCCCGAAGCGCTTTTCTCCAAGTCTGGGGGGGGGAGTGCGCGGATTGCGGGAAACGCGGGTCTACCTCGGGGAAAGTGCTTGCAAACCGGCCTTTGGAGGCTGCTGGTGAGGTCTTCTATCGGCAGAGTGCTAGATTTGCTCTGTGGACCCACAGGCCAAGGGCAGGTCCCAGCATGGACCCTGCCCGAGGCCAGCCTTGCCCAGACATTCCTGGACTCCGGGGGTACTGCCCCACGAAGGAGCAGGCTGCGGAGTGTGTGTCCATACATGCCCAGGCGCCTCCCAAGGCTCATTCCATTAGCGCCTTTTCCCCGGTTCCTAGGCCTCATCTGAGGCCAAATTGGAGGGGAGGGTTCTGGCAGGGGCTCTCTCCACACTGCAAGGGTATGGAGCATGGATGGCCTGGTCAGAGGGAAGAGGCCTGCATGGGGGTCGTTGTCCATGGCCTCTTCGGCCCAGCAGCCTGAGGGCAGCAGGAAGAGCAAGTGGCCCACTTTGCCCCTAGGCCAGCCCTGCCCCTTCACACACAGGCGCTCCTGCTGGTCTTGCCCAGGAGCTGCCTGACAGACTCTGGCTCACCCGAGCTCTCTGACAGTTCAGGGGGCAGGAAGACTCGTGTGCATGTGGTTGTGCCTTGGCCTGGGTTTGTGTAGCCACTCGCTGTCCCCCAGGCTCAGGGGCAAGGCCCTGAGACGGGACCACCCAAGCACTTTTCTCCTGGGCTTGTGAGTTGAGTGCGTGGCTTGCGGGAATCGCGGGCCTCCCTCGGTGAGGGAGAGGTGGCCAGCCGGCGAGAGTGCTTGCAAACCGGCCTTTGGAGGCTGCCGGCGAGGTCTTCCATTGGCACAGTGCTGGTTCTGCTCAGAGACCCCACAGGACTGTGGCAGGTCCCAGCTCGGACCCTGCCCCAGGCCAGCCTTGACCTGACCTTCCTGGACTCCGTGGGTACTGCCTCACGAAGGGGCAGGCGGCGGGGTGTGTGTCCAGGCATGCCCAGGCACCTCCCCAGGTTCAATCCCTGAGCGCCTTTCCCATGGTTCCTAGGCCTCATTTGAGGGTACTTGTAGGGGAGGTTTCTGGCAGGACCTCTCTCCACACTGCAAGGGTCTGGAGCACGGACGGCCTGGTCAGAGGGCAAAGGCCAGCAAGGGGGTCGATGCCCAAGAACTATTTTTCCCAGCAGTCTCAGGGCAGCAGGGTGAGCAAGCGGCCTTCAGTGCCCCTTGGTCAGCCCTGCCCCATCACACACAGGCGCTGCTGCTGGGCTTTCCCAGGAGCTGCCTGACATACTCTGGCTCACGCAAGCTCTCTGACGGAGCAGGGGGCAATATAATACGTGTGCATGTGGCTCCGCATTGGCCTGGGTGTGTGGAGCCCCTAGCTGTCTCCCAGGCTCAGGGGCAAAGGACTGAGAGAGGAACACCCCGAAGCACTTTTCTCCCAGGCTTGGGAGCAGAGTGCGCGGCTTGTGGGAAACGCGGGCTTCCCTCGGTGAGGGAGAGGCGGCCAGCCTGGGAGGTGCTTGCAAACCGGCCTTTGGGGGCTGCTGGTGAGGTCTTCCAATGGCACAGTGCTGGTTCTGCTCAGAGGCCCCACATGCCAGGGGCAGGTCCCAGCAAGGACCCTGCCCCAGGCCAGCCTTGAACAGACCTTCCTGGCCTCTTGGGTACTGCCCCACGAAGGGGCAGGTGGCAGGGAGTGTGTCCAGACTTGCCCAGGGGCCTCCCCATTCTCATTCACTTAGCGCCTTTCCCATGATTCCTAGGCCTCATTTGAGGCCTACTTGGAGGGGAGGTTTGGCCCACTGTGCCCCTAGGTCGCCCCTGCCCCTTCACACTCAGGCGCTGCTGCTGGGCTTGCCCAGGTGCTGCCTAACCGACTCTGGCTCACCTGAGCTCTCTGAAAATGCAGGGGGCAGGAAGACTCGTGTGCATGTGGCTCTGCCTTGGCCTGGGAGTTTGGAGCCCCTAGCTGTCCCCCAGGCTCAGGGGCAAGGCCCTTAGAATGGACAACCAAAGCGCTTTTCTCCTGGGCTTGGGAGCAAAGTGTGTGGCTTGCGTAAATCACGGGTGTTCCTAGGTGAGGGAGAGGTGCCTAGCCACCGAGAGTGCTTGCAAACCAGCCTTTGGAGGCTGCCAGTGAGGTCTTCCAGGGGCACACTGCTGGTTCTGCTCAGAAGCCCCACAGGCCAGGGGCAGATCCCAGCACCGACCCTGCCCCAGGCCAGCCTTGACCAGACCTTCCTGGCCTCCGGGGATACTGCTTCACGAAGGGGCAGGCGACGGGTAGTGTGTCCAGACATGCCCAGGGACCTCCCCAGGCTCATTCCCTGAGCGGCTTGCCCATGGTTCCTATGCCTCATTTGAGGCCTACTTGGAGGGGCGGATTCTGGCAGGGCCTCTCTGCACACTGAAAGGGACTGGAGCCGGACGGCCTGGTCAGAGGGAAGAGGCCAGCAAGGGGTTCGATGCCCAAGGCCTCTTTGTCCCAGCAGCTTCAGGGCAGCAGGGTGAGCAAGTGGCCTTCAGTGCCCCTAGGTCGGCCCTGCCACATCACACACAGGCGCTGCTTCTGGGCTTGCCCAGGAGCTGCCTGACAGACTCTGGCTCACCCGAGCTCTCTGACGGTGCAAAGGGCAGGAAAAGACGTGTGCATGTGGTTCTGCCTTGGCCTGTGTGTGTGGAGGCCCTAGCTGTCCCCCAGGCTCAGGGGCAAAGGCCTGAGAGAAGAACACCCCGAACTGCTATTCTCCCTGGCTTGGGAGCAGAGTGCGCGGCTTGCAGGATATGCGGGTCTCCCTCAGTGAGGGCGAGGCGGCCAGCTGGTGAGAGTGCTTGCAAACAGGCCTTTGGAGGCAGCCGGGGAGGTCTTTCAGCTGCAGAGTGTTGGTTCTACTCAGAGGACCCAAAGGCCAGGGGCAGGTCCCAGCATGGACCCTGAACCAGGCTAGCCTTTCCCAGACCTTCCTGGCCTCCGGGGGTACTGCCTCACGAAGGGGCAGGTCGCGGGGAGTGTGTCCAGACATGCCCAGGCGCCTCCCCAGGCTCTTTCCATTAGCGTCTTTCCCCTGGTGCCTAGGCCTCATTTGAGGCCTACTTGGAGGGGAGGTTTCTGGCAGGGGCTCTCTCCACACTGCAAGGGGCTGGAGCACGGATTGCCTGGTTAGCGGGAAGAGGCCAGCAAGGGGGTCTTTGCCCAGGGCCTTTTTGGCCCAACAACCTCAGTGCAGCAGTGAGAGAAAGTGGCCCACTGAGTCCCTAGGCCGGTCCTGCCCCTTCACAGACAGGCGCTGCTGCTGGGCTTGCCCAGGAGCTGCCTGACAAACTCTAGCTCAGCCGATGGTGCAGAGGGCCGGAAAAGATGTGTGCATGTGGTTCTGCCTTGGCCTGTGTGTGTGGATCCCCTAGCTGTCCCCCAGGATCAGGGGCAAAGGCCTAAGGGAGGAACACCCCGAAATGCTTTTCTCCACGGCTTGGGTACAGAGTGCGTGGATTGCGGGAAACGTGGGCCTCCCTCAGTGAGGGAGAGGTGGCCAGCCGGCGAGAGTGCTTGCAACCGGCCTTTGGAGGCAGCCTGGGAGGTCTTCCAGCGGCAGAATGCTGGTTCTTCTCAGAGGCCCCAGAGGCTAGTGGCAGGTCCCAGCAAGGACTCTGCCCCAGGCCAGCCTTGCCCAGACCTTCCTGGCCTCCGGGGCTACTGCCCCACGAAGGAGCACACTGCAGGGAGTGTGTCCATACATGCACAGGCGCCTCTCCAGGTGCAGCGCTCACTCCCTGAGCGCCTTTCCCCTGGTGCCTAGGCCTCATTTGAGGCCTTCGTGGAGGGGAGGTCTCTGGCAGGGGCTCTCTCCACACTGCAAGGGACTTGAGCCAGGAAGGCCTGGTCAGAGGGAAGAGGCCAGTAATGGGTGTGATGCCCAAGGCCTCTTTGGCCCAGCAGCCTCAGGGCAGCAGGGTGAGCACGTGGCCCACCATGCCGCTAGGTTGGCCCAGCCCAATCACACACAGGCGCTCCTGCTGTGCCTGCCCAGGAGCTGCCTGACAGACTCTGTCTCACCTAAGCTCTCTGTCGGTGCAGGGGGCAGGAAGAGATGTGTGCATGTGGTTCTGCCTTGACCTGGTGTGTGGAGGCCCTAGCTGTCCCCCAGGGTCTGTGGCAAGGGCCTGAGAGAGGACCACCCCGATGCGCTATTGTCTTGGACTTGGGTACAGAGTGCGTGGCTTGCCAGATATGTGGGTCTCCCTTGGGAAGAGATCTTGCAAACCGGCCTTTGGAGGCACCTGGGGAGGTCTTCCAGCGGCAGAGTGCTAGCTCTGCTCAGAGGACCCACAGGCCAGGGTCAGGTTCCAGCTTTGACCCTGCCCCAGGCCAGCCTTGCCCAGACCTTCCTGGCCTCCGGGGGTACTGCCCCATGAAGGGGCAGGCTGTGGGGAGTGTGTCCAGGCATACCAAGGCATCTCCCCAGGCTCACTCCCTGAGCACCTTTCCCCTGGTGCCTAGGCCTCATTTGAGGCCTACTTGGAGGTGAGGTTTCTGGCAGGGTCTCTCTCCACAATTCAAGGGTCTGGAGCACGGATCGCCTGGTCAGCGGGACGAGGCCAGCAAGGGGGTCTATGCTCAAGGCATCTTTGGCCCAACAGCCTCAGGGCAGCAGGGAGAGCAAGTGGCCCACTGTGCCCCTTGGTCAGCCCTGCCCCTTCACACACAGGTGCTGCTGCTGGGCTTGCCCAGGAGCTGTCTGACAGACTGTGGCTCACCAGAGCTCTATGATGGTGCAGAGTGCCGGAAGAGACGTGGGCATGTGGTTTTGCCTTGGCCTGGCTGTGTGGATCCCCTAGCTGTCCCCCAGGCTCAGGGGCAAAGGCCTGAGAGAGCAACACCCTGAAGTGCTTTTCTCCCGGGCTTGTTAGCAGAGTGCGCAACTTGCTGGAAACACGGGCCTCCCTTGGTGAGGGAGAGGTGGCCAGCCAGCGAGAGTGCTTGCAACTGGCCTTTAGAATCAGCCTGGGAGGTCTTCCAGCGGCAGAATGCTGGTTCTTCTCAGAGTCCCCACAGGCTAGGGCCAGGTCCCAGCATGGACCCTGCCAGAGGCCAGCCTTGACCAGACCTTCCTGGACTCCGGGGGTACTGCCCCACGAAGGAGCATGCTGCAGCGAGTGTGTCCAGACATGCCCAGGCGCCTCCCCAGGCTCACTCCCTGAGTGCCTTTCCCCTGGTGCCTAGGCCTCATTTGAGGCCTACTTGGAGGGGAGGTCTCTGGCAGGGGCTCTCTCCACACTGCAAGGGACTGGAGCCCGGACGGCCTTGTCAGAGGGAAGAGGCCAGCAAGGGGGTCAATTCCCAAGGCCTCTTTGTTCCAGCAGTCTCAGGGCCGCAGGGTGAGCAAGTGGCCCACAGTGCCACTAGGTCGGCCCTGCCCCATCGCACACAGACGCTGATCCTGGGCTTGCCCAGGAGCTGCCTGACAGACTCTGGCTCACCCGAGCTCTCTGACGGTGCAGGGGGCAGGAAGAGATGTGTGCATGTGGTTCTGCCTTGACCTGGGTGTGTGGAGCCCCTAGCTGTCCCCCAGGGTCTGGGGTAAGCACCTGAGAGAGGACCACCCCTATGCGCTATTGTCCTGGGCTTGAGTGCAGAGTGCGTGGCTTGCCGGAAACACGGGTCTCCCTCGGGAAGAGATCTTGCAAACCGGCCTTCGGAGGCACCCGGGGAGGTCTTCCAGCGGCAGAATGCTGGTTCTGCTCAGAGGCCCCACAGGCCACGGGCAGGTCCCAGCATGGACCTTGCCCCAGGCCAGCCTTGCACCGACCTTCCTGGCCTCCGGGGGTACTGCCCCAAGAAGTGGCAGGCTGCGGAGATGTGTCCAGACATGCCCAGGCACCTCCCCAGTCTCATTCCCTTAGCGCCTTTCCCATGGTTCCTATGCCTCATTTGAGGTCTACTTTGAGGGGTGGTTTCCGGCAGGGGCTCTCTCCACACTACAATTGTCTGGAGCCCGGACGGCCTGGTCAGATGAAGAGGATAGCAAGGGGGTCTATGCTCAAGGCATCTTTGGCTCAGCAGCCTCATGGCAGCAGGGAGAGCAAGTGGCCCACTGCACCCCTAGGTCGGCCCTGCCCGTTCACACACAGGCGCTGCTGCTGGGCTTGCCCAGTAGATGCCTGACAGACTCTGGCTCACCCGAGTTGTCTGATGGTTCAGAGGGCAGTAAGACTCGTGTGCATGTGGCTCTGACATGGCCTGGGAGTTTGGAGCCACTCGCTGACCCCCAGGCTCAGGAACAAGGCCCTGAGTGAGGACCACCCAAGCGCAGTTCTCCCGGGCTTGGGATCAGAATGCGCGGCTTGCGGAAAACACGGGCCTCCGTCGGGGAGGGAGCGGCAGCCAGCTGGCAAGAGTGCTTGCAAACTGGCCTTTGGATGCAGCCGGGGAGGTCGTCCAGCAGCAGAGTGTTGGTCCTGCTCAGAGGACCCACAGGCCACGGGTAGGTCCCAACATGGACCCTGACGCAGGCCAGCCTTGCCCAGTCCTTCCTGGCCTCCGGAGGTGCTGCCCCACGAAGGAGCAGGTCGCAGGGAGTGTGTCCAGACATGCCCATGCACCTCCCCAGGCTCATTCCGTTAGCGCCTTTTCCCTGGTGCCTAGGCCTCATTTGAGGCCTACTTGGCGGGGAGGTTTCTGGCAGGGGCTTTCTCCACACTGCAAGGGTCTGGAGCACAGATCGCCTGGTCAGAGGGAAGAGGCCAGCAAGAGGGTCTATGCTCAAGGCCTCTTTGGCCCAGCAGCCTCAGGGCAGCAGGGGGAACAAGTGGCCCACTGTGCCCCTAGGTCGGCCCTGCCCCTTCACAGGCAGGCGCTGCTGCAGGGCTTGCCCAGGAGCTGCCTGACAGACTCTGGCTCAGCCGAGCTCTCTGACAGTGCAGAGGGCAGGAAGAGACGTGTTCATGTGGTTCTGCATTGGCCTGAGTGTGTGGATCCCCTAGCTGTCCCCCAGGCTCAGGGGCAAAGGCCTGAGAGAGGAACACCCCGAAGCGCATTTCTCCCAGGCTTGGGAGCAGAGTTCATGGCTTTAGGGAAACGCGGGCCTCACTCGGTGAGGGAGAGGCGGGCAGCCGGTGAGAGTGCTTGCAAACCGGCCTTTGGAGGCTGCCGGGGAGGTTTTCCAGCGGCACAGTGCTGGTACTGCTCAGAGGACCCACAGGCCAGGGATAGGTCCCAGCAAGGACACTGCCCCAGGCCAGCCTTGACCATAACTTCCTGGCCTCCGGGGGAACTGCCCAACAAAGGGGCTTGCGGCGTGTAGTGTGTCCAGACATGCCCAGACGCCTCCCCAGTCTCATTCCCTTAGCGCCTTTCCCATGGTTCCTAGGGCTCATTTGAGGCCTACATGGAGGGGAGGTTTCTGGCAGGGCCTCTCTCCACACTGGAAGGGACTGGAGCCCGGACGGCCTAGTTACAGGACAGAGGCCAACATGGGGGTCGATGCCCAAGGCCTCTTTGTCCCAGCAGCCTCAGGGCAGCAGGGTGAGCAAGTGGCCCACAGTGCCTCTAGGTCGGCCCTGCCCCATCACACACAGGCGCTGCTGCTGGGCTTGCCCAGGAGCTGCCTGACAGACTCTGGCTCACCCAAGCTCTCTGACGGTGCAGGGGGCAGGAAAAGACGTGTGCATGTGGTTCTGCCTTGGCCTGGGAGTGTGAAGCCCCTAGCTGGCCCCCGGCTCAGGGGCAAGGGCCCTGAGAGAGGACCACCACTAATCATATTTCTCCCGTGCTTGGAAGCAGAGTGCGCGGCTTGCGGGAAACGTGGGCTTTCCTCGGGTATAGTGCTTGCAAACATGCCCTCAGGTGTCGGCCGGGGACGTCTTCTAGCGGCAGAGTGCTGGATTTGCTCTGTGGCCCCACAGGCCAGGGGCAGGTCCCAGCATGGACCCTGCTCCAGGCATGCCTTGTCCAGACCTTCCTGGCCTCCTGGGGTACTGCCCCACGACGGGTCAGGCTGCGGGGAGTGTGTCCCGACATGCCCAGGCGCCTCCCCAGGCTCATTCCCTTAGTGCCTTTACCCTGGTGCCTAGGCCTCATTTGAGGCCTACTTGCAGGGGAGGTTTCTGGCAGGGGCTCTCTCCACACTGTAAGGGCCTGGAGTCCAGACATCCTGATTAGAGGGAAGAGGCCAGCAAGGGGGTCGATGTCCAAGGCCTCTTTGGCCCAGCAGCCTCAGGGCAGCAGGGAGAGCAAGAGGCCCACTGTGCCCCTAGGTCGGCCCTGCCCCTTCCCACACAGGTGCTGCTGCTGTGCTTGCCCAGGAGCTGCCTGACAGACTCTTGCTCACCCGAGTTCTCTGACGTTGCAGGGGGCAAGAACAGACGTGTCCATTTGATTCTGCCTTGGCCTGGGATTGTGGAGCCTATACCTCTCCCCCAGGCTCTGGGACAAGGGCCCTGAGAGAGGATCACCCCGAAGCGCTTTTCTCCCAGGCTTGGGAGCAGAGTTCGTGGCTTATGGGAAACGCGGGCCTCCCTCGGGGAGGGAGCGGCGGCCAGCCAGCGAGAGTGCTTGCAAACCGGCCTTTGGAGGCATCCGGGGAGGTCTTCCAGCGGCGAGGGCCGGTTCTGCTCAGAGGCCCCACAGGCCAGGGGCAGGTCCCAGCATGGACCCTGCCCCAGGCCAGCCTTGTCCAGACGTTCCTGGCCTCCGGGGGTACTGCCCCACAAGGAGGCAGGCTGCGGGAAGTGTGTCCAGGCATGCCCAGATGCCTCCCCAGGCTCATTCCCTTAGCGCCTTTCCCCTGTTGCCTAGGCCTCAGTTGAGGCCTACTTGCAGGGGAGGTTTCTGGCAGGGGCTCTCTCCACACTGTAAGGGCCTGGAGTCCAGACATCCTGATTAGAGGGAAGAGGCCAGCAAGGGGGTCGATGTCCAAGGCCTCTTTGGCCCAGCAGCCTCAGGGCAGCAGGGAGAGCAAGAGGCCCACTGTGCCCCTAGGTCGGCCCTGCCCCTTCCCACACAGGTGCTGCTGCTGTGCTTGCCCAGGAGCTGCCTGACAGACTCTTGCTCACCCGAGTTCTCTGACGTTGCAGGGGGCAAGAACAGACGTGTCCATTTGATTCTGCCTTGGCCTGGGATTGTGGAGCCTATACCTCTCCCCCAGGCTCTGGGACAAGGGCCCTGAGAGAGGATCACCCCAAAGCGCTTTTCTCCCAGGCTTGGGAGCAGAGTTCGTGGCTTATGGGAAACGCGGGCCTCCCTCGGGGAGGGAGCGGCGGCCAGCCAGTGAGAGTGCTTGCAAACCGGCCTTTGGAGGCATCCGGGGAGGTCTTCCAGCGGCGAGGGCCGGTTCTGCTCAGAGGCCCCACAGGCCAGGGGCAGGTCCCAGCATGGACCCTGCCCCAGGCCAGCCTTGTCCAGACGTTCCTGGCCTCCGGGGGTACTGCCCCACAAGGAGGCAGGCTGCGGGAAGTGTGTCCAGGCATGCCCAGATGCCTCCCCAGGCTCATTCCCTTAGCGCCTTTCCCCTGTTGCCTAGGCCTCAGTTGAGGCCTAATTGAAGGGGAGGTTTCTGGCAGGGGCTCTCTCCACACTGCAGGGGCCTGGAGCCTGGACGGCCTGGTCAGAGGGAAGAGGCCAGGAAGGGGGTCGATGCCCAAGGCCTCTTTGGCCCAGCAGCCTCAGGGCAGCAGGGAGAGCAAGAGGCCCACTGTGCCCCTAGGTCGGCCCTGCCTCAGAGGCTGCCGGGGTCCAGCCTCGACATGATCCAGGTGGTACCTCAGGATGAACCGCGTTGGCGAGAGAGAAAGAGACGTGAGACTAGCCTTGATAGGCCCAAGTCTGTGTTTTACTTTCTGATAACTGGGTTTATACCCTTTCACAGAACGTTTTTAAGGTACAAGATGTTTACTCATGATTTCACAGGATTAGCATACATCATTTTGATTTTTAGGAAAAGCAGGATTTTTTTGCTTTCTAATTCTATAGTAGTTTTTAGCACATGATCTTCTGGCCTTGAGGCTATTAACATTTTATGCAGGTCAAGTGATTGTAAACCTATTTTCCGTTTTTATGGTGACCTTAACTGAAAGGTAACAGGGTCATAGGGAAACAGTACAGAGTAGAATTATATTCTTGTTAATACAAAAATTAATCTTAGTGCAAAAGTTGTCAGTTGCGTTTATCTAAGAAGTTTACCCCTTACAGACTCTGCGGCTTCAGTGAGGCAGCTTCTGCCCTAGTACTCCTGACTGACAATTAACAACCGCCTCATTGGTACCACACTAGGGCTAAGTTCTTATTTGTCTAGATCTTTAACTATATTAACAATGGTTTTTATAACACAACCTTAGCACATTAAAGGCAAGAATACAGCAAGCAAAACACAGCAAGCAAATCACAACCCAATAACCACCTATAGAATAATTTTCTTATGTTTTCTAATAGGACTCCTTTACCCCTTAAAAGGGCTCTATGTCTATTAGGGCTTTTATATAATCAGGTTCTTCATGCTATTTTATGATTAGGATATTATAAGCAATCATGCATATTAGTACCAAGCGCATAAATGCATTTGGCTAACAAAACTACCAGCAGAGGTGTTTGAATTAAAACACTCCTTTCACCCTGAATAATCTCATAAAAAACTACCACCTGGGAAACTTATTGATTAAAGTTCTAAATTGATTCTTATTTGGGAAGAGATCGGGGAAGGCCTTCCTGTCTGTGTCAGAGAAATTAGGGAGTAGTCCATTGAGGCAGGCATCAGAAAGACAGATATCATCTTTAAGGTTAGAGCCGGGGGCAGCTTTTCAAAATCCCTGAAAACCTGATCTGCCTTGCCTGTCAGGCTTTCTCCTCGTGACCTTGTCATGGGTGGGATCTCGTGAGCTAGCCTTTTCAAAAACCCCTGAAAACCTGATTCGTCTTGCCCGTCAGGTTTTCTCCCTTACGGCCTTGTTAGGGGTAGGGTTTCGTGAGCTGACTTTTTCGAAACCCCTGAAAACCTGATTCGCCTTGCCTGTCAGGTTATCTCCCTTACGGCCTTGTTAGGGGTAGGGTTTCGTGAGCTGACTTTTTCGAAACCCCTGAAAACCTGATTCGCCTTGCCCATCAGGTTTTCTCCCCTATGGCCTTTTTAGGGGTAGGGTCTCATGTGTTGGCTCCCGGCATCTCGCCCTTTTTTTACTTTTTAAGACAGCCAGATGGATCTGAGTCGCAAGCTTTTGAGTGCTCTGCCGGAGAGTTCTGACGATGCAAGGAAGGATTATAATGAATAGTAAAACTAGTGCTGCTACAGCTGCATAACTGAAAATAGTTGATAGGATATTTTTTTCAGTAATAAAGTTAGAAAAGTTATGAAAAATATCGTTAGCAGCTCCTGTAGTAATAAAGTCCAGGCGGGAATGTTCTAATGTTTTTATCTGACCGTGAAGCTCTCCAAGATCTAAAGTAATGCTGGAGCTATTCCATATACCCGAAATATGATTTTTAATCTTTTCTCCATTGTAATCCATATCATTTACTTTTGGGGGGCATTACACAGATCTACCGATAATCAGCGTGACAGGATAACGCTAACTTTACCCTTAAAGCCTGTAACTCAGTTCCAATATGCATGACTGCTTCTTCCAGGGCATCTATTTTTACTTCTAATTTCCTATCTATAATCTCTTGCATAGCTAGAGTTAAGGAAACATTTTTTGAAATATCATTGACATATTGAGTGGTATGTACTTGTTGAGTCAAGGATATCGCTGCCACAGTGACAGAGGTAATTGCTGTTATCAAAGCTGAAATCCCTAGAATAAGTAGTCCTACAAACCGTTGGGAACACATTAAATCTTGTAGGTGTTGCAGAACGGCTAAACCACAATTGTCATACCAATAGGCGTTCACTCTGACAGGCACCATAAGATAAGGTGGACGTTGCAGTACCACAAAAGAACAAATATTACATTGAGGGGTTAAACAGGATGAAAGCATGCATTGTTCACAGTAGACTATATTTGGTCCACCTGAATGATTCATTTGTATACGAAGTCTTTTTGAATCATTAGTAAACAAAAAAACCTAAGGGGAGGGTAAACAAGCCAGCACAGAATAGGTGGAATTGTTTTCTGGTCGAGTTAAAGTAACAATGGAGGTGGCAGCAAGGGCTCTCCAAATTTCTGGCTGTCAAAAAGTTTTACCCTTAGTTGTATAGGACAACATGGGGGGAACAAATTGATTATAATGCCATCTGCTGGGCACCAATGGCCAAGGGAGGGAATCATTATTTTAATTGCTAAGCCTACTGACAGCTCCTAGATTCTGACTTGGATTTGGATTGCTCCAGTCTTGTACCGAATAATTTCCACCTCCCGGTATTCTATAATCTATGTTTGAATTATAAGTACAAGATTTCCATACTGGGTATCCCAGGCGGTTGTCTATAGTTTTCCATATGACATCTGACGGAGCAACATCAATACAATTTGGATATTTTGGTGGAGCATTAAGGAACAAAGATTTATAGGGGTCAAGGACCCCAGGCATATGAGCCTGTAATATCCAAACCAGCCGATCTCCTGTATTGTCTGAAAATTTTGATGCTGGAGAATCTGTCAGAATTGTTTTGGAGGCTCCAACACGTCCCTCCTTAGAGGGAGTGATGAGATCACTTGTATGACTATGGGGGAAGTTAAAGCAAAGGGGAAGGTCATCTGTTAATCCCCTAAAAGTATAGTTAAAATTGATGGGATAATGATCTTTATCATAAGAACTATAGGATCCTCCCAAGAGATGAGGCTGGTCTGTGTTGACCCGTATAGGGTCGCTGTTCCAAGTAACTACTTGGAAGGTCAGGGGACCAGGGAAATATGCCCAGTATTTTTCTGAAGTAGAGGAGGTAGCACTTGCCTGACAAGACAGTAAAGCAAGCATAGCAATAAAAACCCTTTCGGGAGAGGCTGAAGATCCCTGCAGGGAAACTATTCCCTGTGCTTGATGACAGACTGACTTAATTTGTCCCCATGTGGGTATGGAGGCTTGTTGAGTTGTCCGCGCAGGACGTCCTGGTGGTCTTCTGCGACGTGAAGGAGTAGGAGGTTGGGCGCCATCTTTCATGCAAAGCCATGACATCTGTTTAGTGGGTGGATCCGCCGTTGGTTCCTCCGGGATCTCTGTTGCCGGTCATTTCCAAGTCTGCTGGACTTCCCGGGTGAGTGACCGAGGCGAGGGCAGAGGAGTGCTCTTCCTCTTTTGTGGCTGAGGCTGCGAGGGAACCGGAGGTCTGGGGGACTTCGACATGGCAAATCAGTCTGTCTGGGATCTAAATTGGCGAGTCAGCACCCTGTGGGAAAATACAAGCATACCCTCGCCCACTGGTTAGCAAGGGATCAGGTCCCTTCCATAGTCCGGAAAGGAGGTCTTTCCACTTTACTAAAGGTTTCATATCTTTTTGTTCTGGGTTCCAGTGACGGAACATAGCTGTTAAACCGGCTTGATCAGCGTTAAGGTTATTGAGCACAAAGAGGGCGTGCTGCAAAACGTGGTGTGGAGAACTGTATTTGAACTGCCCTTCTTGTAATTTAGAAATTTGTGTTTTAAGTGTCTGATGTGCCCTTTCTACAATTGCTTGTCCCTGGGGATTGTAAGGAATTCCTGTAGAGTGGGATATACCGAATTGGGCACAGAAATTTTTAAGGGACTTAGATGTATAAACTGGAGCATTGTCTGTCTTAATTGATTTTGGCATTCCTAAATAGGAAAAACAGGCAAAAAGATGTTGAACTACATCTTTATAGGCTTCTCCCATTCTGGCAGTAGCCACAATGACATGGGAGAAGGTATCTACAGTAACATACACAAAGGATAGTTTTCCAAAAGAAGGAACATGTGTTACATCCATCTGCCAAAGCACATTAGGTAGTAAGCCACGGGGATTTACCCCAAAAAGCAAAGCGGGAACTGAAGTAGGGCAAAGTTGACATGTTCTAACAATCTCGAGTGCAGATTCCCTAGGAATGTGGAACTGGTATTGAAGGGCAGTTGCATTTTGATGATGCATAGCATGTGAGGCTTTAGCATCTTCAAAATCACTGGCCACTATGGTTCGGGTTAGCAAATCTGCCTCTTGGTTAAACGTATGGAGGGGTCCAGGTAAATTAGAATGAGCTCTTATATGTCCAACATAGAATTGTTTTGACCTTTTCCAAATTTGCTGTTGAAGGGTAGATAACAATATAAAAATTGTGGTTTTATTTTCTGGTAAAACAGCCGTTTCAATTTGAGGGAACAACCTAACTACATACTGTGAGTCAGAAAATAAATTAAAAGCCTGGTCTAAAAACTCTTTGAACGCCTCTATCACGGCTGTTAATTCTGCTTTCTGGGCTGATGTTTCCCCAGTATTTAAAACCCTTTTTGAAGTCTGGGTGACAATAGCAGCCTTTCCATTAGAAGACCCATCTGTAAACACCAACATTGCCCCCTCGATAGGGGAAACTTGACACCTTTCTTGAAATATCACCGGATGTCGTGAGAGGAAATTTAATAAAGGACTAGCAAGTAAATGGTGTAAAATTTGTCCTGGATAATTACCAATGACAATCGGCCAGTCTTCATTTAATGATAGAAGGGCATTTAGTTGCTCTTTATTATAAGGCACTATGATTTCAGATGGTTCTTTTCCAAACATTTCAATGCTTCTATGTCTCCCTTTAATTATTAAAGTAGTCACTAGTCCTGGATAACAGGCCACAACCTTTTTGGCCGTGACAGGTAAATGCAACCATTCTAGGGGACCCTCTTGCCAAAGCACCCCTGTAGGGGCCACAGCTGTGGGCAACACTATAAATTGCCATGCCATACTATAATCAAGTCTCTTAATATAATTTTTATCTAAAGCTTCTTCTACCTTCATTAAGGCTTCCCTGGCTGCAGGTGTCAGCATTCTAGCAGAGGTGGGGTCTGGATCCCCTTGAAGAATGTCAAAGAAAGGCTTAAGATCAGAAGTAGTCAACTTTAAAAAGGGCCGAATCCAATTTATATCCCCTAACAACTTTTGATAATCATCTAAAGTAACCAAATTATCTTTTCTAAGCTGCAAAGGTACATGAGTAACTGTTTCATTATTTAGGATTCTTCTCACATATGTTATAGGCATATTCACTTGGATTTTTTCAGGGGCCACCTTTAGGCCCCAGCGATTCAAAGTCTCTTGCAATTTAATCAAAACTTACTGTAAATAAACCCTATCCGGGTGTGCTAGCAATATATCATCCATATAGTGGACTAGATAGACATCCCGATGTTTCTCCCTGATACCTTGTAGGGCAGCGTCCACAAACTTTTGACACAATGTGGGACTATTTTTCATACCCTGGGGAAGAACCTTCCATTGAAATCTCTGATGAGGTTGTCTAAAATTTTCTGAGGGAAGACTAAAGGCAAATCTCTTTTTATCTTGAGGGTCTAAGGGAATAGTAAAGAAGCAATCTTGAAGATCAATCACTATAACATTGTAGCCTTGGGGAACAGCCACAGGGGAGGGAAGGCCAGGCTGTAAGGCTCCCATATCTTACATAGTGGCATTTATTGCTCTTAGATCTTGCAAGAGTCTCCATTTCCCCGATTTTTTTTTTATTACAAAAACTGGCATGTTCCATGGACTATTTGAAGACTCTATATGTCCAGCCTTTAATTGTTCTCTCACTAACTGTCGTGCTGCTGAAAGTTTTTCTGAATTTAAAGGCCATTGTTCCACCCACACCGGATCAGGAGATTTCCAGACTATGGGGTCAGCAGCGAGAACAATGGCCTCTCTTATAAATTTGGATATCTTAAGCCTTGTCTCTCTCTTCTTATTTTTGGGACAACTGGCTCAATTTGTCTCTCTTGATCTTTACTCAGACCCATAAAAGGATTATAACTTATCTGCGACATCTGTGCAGCCACCTTTTCATCTGGGCAATACAGCAAAACTCCCATCTGAGCAAAAATATCTCTCCCAATGAAGGAATTACATAAGGTTGAAAATGTCCCTGGCAGTCTTTATCTACATACCAAAGTAAAATTTGTGAGCTCTTTGTCACTGAAGGTGCTCTACCAATGCCAACCAACTCATTAGCTGTGGTTTGAGTTGGCCAAGCACTGGGCCAGTCACTGCCCGCAATACAGGAAATGTCTGCTCCCGTGTCTAGCAGGCCAGTCACCTTTTTACCATTAACTAGAATTGTCTTCATAGGTCTTTTTTGAGTAACTTGTGTAACCCAAAAGGCATAATCACTTGAATCAGACCCCCTGTCCCAACACTTGGCAGCTGAAGCTGCTTTTCTTGTGTCAGCATGACAAGGTAGCATCAGCAACTGAGCTATTTTCTGTCCTTTATAGATTTGAATAGTCTTAGTGGGGGGAGACACCATTATTTGAATTTCACCAGTATAGTCTGAGTCTATGACTTCTGGAATCACTGTGATCCCATGTAAGGATGTGGGGCTCCTGCCTATTAATAGTCCCATCGTTTCTCTAGGCAAAGGGCCATGAACACCAGTGGGAACTTTCACAGCGGTGGAGTCAGGTGTTAGTATTGTTGTGACGGTGGAACAGAGGTCCAGTCCTGCACTGCTTGGGGTTGCTCTGATGAGTTCTGTGACGGGACGAAGGGTATGAATGGGTTTAATGTCGTTGCCCCAATATTCAAGCCTGAAAAGGTTTAGAAGTGTAAGCAGGGGCGTTGTCAGTTTTAAGACATTAAGATAGCACAAGTCTAACAGTGAGGGGTTATTTTTGGTAGAAGCAGAATGAGCTTTTATATGTACCATAATCTTAAATAACACTTATTTATTGAAAGATTCATTCTAAGAAAACTTTTTTCTCTTAACATAGAGAGTAGACTAAATTCCAGTCTGTTACCAATTTACTGGATAGCAAACAAACAAATTTTTTTAGTTAATCTTAGAAAAGTCTTTTTATAAATCTCGAAGAACCAGCAGTATTTTTTTAAAAGGCATGAGAGTGAAACCATACAAGGCATGTTTAAAATCTAATTAAATTGTAGCCTGGTCATTGCTGTGACTTCTAACACTTTAACGTGATAGCTAAAATTATAACTGACAATATTTTACCAGGACATATCAGATTTTCATGAATTTCACATAATTTCTAGGATATCTATATAAGTAACATCAACCATACAATATAACCTGAAGATTTATCACTCCTCCAACAGTAATTCCCATGCAATTTAACAGGTCAAATGAACTCAGGTAGTTTAATAGCTCTTTGGGATGTCTCAGGGGCCCTCTGAAGCATCCCAAAGTCAGCTAGAAGTCAAGTTATTTAGGCAGTTTTGTCAATAAATATCAAAAGGGTTTATAGTACTCTGTCAGGTAGAATCATATAGATCACTGTGAAATAATATATTTACTTAGCCAAAGTAAAAAAGATTTTAAAGGTAAACATAGAACAGACCACTTTAGAGGTAAAGAAACTTAAAATCCATTATCAAAGGCAGTTCAACGTCTCAAGAAAACTTGTATTTATGCACAAAACTCTTCCCTTGGAGTGTACTTTCCATCAAGCCTTCTTAACACTTTTTGTACCCATTACTTTGTTCTCCCATCCTGAAACAGCCACCTGTAAGTCAGACTTACTTTCTTTTCCCTTCGTAAAATGTAACTTTATTTTTTATACCTTTTTTACTGAACACACACATCCTACTTTCTTTAAGCAACCAAGAATTTACCTTTATATTAGCACTCTATAGATTGGTGAACATAAATACCAGTGATAATTTCTAAAAAATTTCTAATGAACATCTCAGGATGGCATCAAACATTATTTATTAATAGTCTAAAATCTTTCGTTTCTCTGTAAGTTAGTATTCAGTAATGAATGTTTCAGAATCTTATTTTATTTGGAAATGACCAAGCTATTTAATAAACTTCTGCTATTAGTTTAGCACAACTTTAGAAATTTAGGTTACCAAAACCTAGAGAAACTGTTTTAGACAGATATTTTTAATCTTAATAAAGTTTAAAAGCTCATATCTCACTTACCTTCTTTTTTTTTAAGTTTCTTACTTGAGGTACTTTCCTTGCTGACAAACTTGTAACAGATATTACAGTATAACAACATTTAACTTATAATAAACCTAGGCATAATGAAAATATTTTACTAGATGTTAATTACTCTAAGACATGTCTATATTAGATAGGTCAACAAACAAACATTAATATCAGGTATTTAATATTGAATATTTTTTAGTTTACCTGAACCTGGAATTTATTGTTTAATTTAGAATTATTTGATTTGTAAGCACTTACCTTTTTTTTTTAAGCCAATTAAATAGAGCTCTTTTACAAATTAACCTAAAAAATACTACCCAAAGACAAAGATATACCAAGACATATTTAGACACAGTGCGAGATCTAGCTTCATATTTTAAGTTTGGTGATGAATTAGATATTATAATATAAAATTTACTAGTTTATAAAAAAGTTGAAATAAATAAAAATTTTTAAAGGCTTTTCCCCTTTTTCTCTCAGTCTCAGGAGTTAGAGATGGTCTAGATAAGTGTTCCCTGGTCTCAAGGCACAGGGAAAGAAAATCAAGTTCTAACAAAAAGCAAAATAGCCATCAAAAATCACAACACAGAACACAGAGTTAAAACACACACATATAAACCTGGCAGTCCTCATCAGACACTCCCTTAAATACAAGAATACAGTCTCTCAGAAAACCTTCTAGATAGACACAGAACTTCAGATGTCTTCAAAGATTTTAAGGAGGAAAGGAAAAGGAGAAGGAGGAGGAGGCGGGAAAGGGGGGGGCAAAAAGGGTGGCCTTACAGACGTCTCCTGCCACCTGCAGGTACCCAGGCATCCAGAGAAGGGAGGACTGGAACTCGGCCCTACCGGAATTCGAGTTCTCTGCCAAGAGGAGGTGATCAGTCTCCAATCCTCAGCTCAAGCTGAGGCCCTTCGACCAAATTACTGGGGGATTAGAAAAACGGGAGGGATAGGAAGGGCTAAGGAGAGGACAGAGAGAGGGAAGGGGAAAGAGGTCAATAAAGTCTCTTGTTCCTTACTAGTCGGGGCACTCTGGCCAGTTGTCTGTGTCAGGAGGAGACCAGGGACAAAAGGGTCCCAGTTGCGGCCGCTGGGTCTGGTCCATTGGCAGGCAAGCTGGCCTCTGAGTACCCTGAGTGGTCAGGATGTCAGTCTCAGGGAAGAAGAGTTCCCACCAGTTGCAGGAAGGGGGACCCCTTCTAGGTCCCGTAACTGAGCTCTTATAAATGAATTGTCGGAGGAGACACATGTGCTGAGAAAGCAAGAGATCTCATTGGAAAGAGCACCGGGGTGGAGGGCAGGAGGGTAAGGGAACCCAGGAGAACTGCTGTCTTCTGGAAAACAAGGACATTGCTCTTGGACAAAGGGGGAAAAGGACTGAACACTGGTCTTTTTAACTTTAATTCCTCTGTAGTTAAGAAGTTGCATTATGATTCCAATAAAAAGTTGTCTTTCTTTTAACTCACTGTTACCCATTTTTGTTGCTAATTAGAAGAAGAAAAAAAGAGAAAAAAGGAAGAGGCTTAATTTAGAGAAGGAAACTGAAACGTACCCACTTTTCTTACCCTACCTTTCTTATGTAGGGGGGCCTGTAGCGCCCTAGTAGGGTTGTAAAGAAGAAACCTAAAGCCTACCCACTTTCCTCACCCTACCTATCTTATGCAGGGGGCCCTGCAGCACCCTAGTGGGGTCCTAGCCGTCCTGAAAACTGAACAATGGGGGGGGGGGCTTACCCTCGGGTTCCCTGTTCGTGGTGCCACTTGCCGGGATCCAGCCTCGACATGATCCAGGGGGTACCCTCAGGATGAACGGCGTCGGCGAGAGAGAGAGAGAGACGTGAGACTAGCCTTGATAGGCCCAAGTCTGTGTTTTACTTTCTGACAACCGGTTTTATACCCTTTCACAGAATGTTTTTAAGGTACAAGATGTTTACTCATGATTTCACAGGATTAGCATTACATCATTTTGAATTTTAGGAAAAGCAGGATTTTTTTGCTTTCTAATTCTATAGTAATTTTTAGCACATGATCTTCTGGCCTTGAGGCTATTAACATTTTATGCAGGTCAAGTGATTGTAAACCTATTTTCCGATTTTATGGTGACCTTAACTGAAAGGTAACAGGGTCATAGGGAAACAGTACAGAGTAGAATTATATTCTTGTTAATACAAAAATTAATCTTACTGCAAAAGTTGTCAGTTGCGTTTATCTAAGAAGTTTACCCCATACAGACTCTGTGGCTTCAGTGAGGCAACTTCTGCCTAGTATTCCTGGCTAACAATTAACAACCGTCTCATTGTTACCACACTAGGGCTAAGTTCTTATTTGTCTAGATCTTTAACTATATTAACAATGGTTTTTATAACACAACCTTAGCACATTAAAGGCAAAAATACAGCAAGCAAAACACAGCAAGCAAATCACAACCCAATAACCACCTATAGAATAATTTTCTTATGTTTTCTAATAGGACTCCTTTACCCCTTAAAAGGGCTCTATGTCTATTAGGGCTTTTATATAATCAGGTTCTTCATGCTATTTTATGATTAGGATATTATAAGCAATCATGCATATTAGTACCAAGCGCATAAATGCATTTGGCTAACAAAACTACCAGCAGAGGTGTTTGAATTAAAACACTCCTTTCACCCTGAATAATCTCATAAAAAACTACCACCTGGGAAACTTATTGATTAAAGTTCTAAATTGATTCTTATTTGGGAAGAGATCGGGGAAGGCCTTCCTGTCTGTGTCAGAGAAATTAGGGAGTAGTCCATTGAGGCAGGCATCAGAAAGACAGATATCATCTTTAAGGTTAGAGCCGGGGGCAGCTTTTCAAAATCCCTGAAAACCTGATCTGCCTTGCCTGTCAGGCTTTCTCCTCGTGACCTTGTCATGGGTGGGATCTTGTGAACTAGCCTTTTCGAAAACCCCTGAAAACCTGATTCGTCTTGCCCATCAGGTTTTCTCCCTCATGGCCTTGTTAGGGGTAGGGTTTCGTGAGCTGACTTTTTCGAAACCCCTGAAAACCTGATTCGCCTTGCCTGTCAGGATTTCTCCCCTATGGCCTTTTTAGGGGTAGGGTCTCATGTGTTGGCTCCCGGCAACAGGCGGTGCTGCTGGGCTTGCCCAGGAGCTGCCTGACAGACTCTGGCTCACCCGAGCTCTCTGACGGTGCAGGGGGCAGGAACAGACGTGTGCATGTGGTTCTGCCTTGGCCTGGGAGTGTGGAGCCCCTCGCTGGCCCCCAGGCTCAGGGGCAAGGACCCTGAGAGAGGACCACCCTGAGGCGTTTTTTCTTAATAGAAAAATACTGCAAAAATTGTTTAAAGTATCTAGAAATATAGGCAGGGCCAGTGTCTGTTTTAACAGAACTAGGAGTTTATGGTGGAGGTTTCTGTATCTAGGAATACAAAAACTCAATATTTAGAATCAGAGACTATATTAATGGGGTAAGGATATAGGCAAATAACTTGAATAAGAGCATATAATTTATTTCATTGAGCAGAATGAAATTTAGTGTAAAAGACTTGTATTTTTCAACAGACCAGAAAGAAGCTTCGGCGTTTTTTAGTCCCATTTATATAAAAAAACCTCAGCTTGTGGTATAGGCTGTGAGTTGATAATGCGAGAAATAATAAATCTAGTGTTTTTGAAGAAATTTCACAGCTTACCAGAAGGATCATGATATGAAATTTTTCTACAGTATTTTAGAAAAGTTATTTGGAAACCAGTATATGTTGGTAATGTGTTCTCAAATCGAGACTTATTCGTAATAAGGTTTTATTAAAGTATAAAGGAGATAGAGAAAGCCTCTGACATAGGCATCAGAAGGGGGCGGAAAGAGTGTCCCCCTGCTAGTCTTTGGCCAGATGTCATATAACTACCAGCAGTCTGTTAATTAGAGAAAGGAAATGTCTCAAAACTGAAGAGAATAGCACCAGGCCCCTCACCTACAACATGTACTCTGCGAAAACCTAAGCACCGGGTGAGTTGTCTCGGCCACAAAATGATTGACATGAATCTTGAAGAAAGGCAGGTTTTCTAGCAAATACACTTTCATTCACATAACTTAAGAGAACATTTGCATGAGTAAACATACCAGTTTGTCAAGTCTGAATATGAGTCTTAGGCAGAACCAACTTGAAGACAGAGTCTGGGGTAAATGTATAGCACATTAACACAGTATTTTAAGAGAAACCTCTTTGCAAATTCATATAGAGAAGAAAAATTATACATACATATATATATATATATATACACTTACTACAACTGACTTCCAGTTAGCTGTGGTAGAACAGGAAAAAGAATATCCAACTCTGTATTCTTAACATTATGAAAATATTATTCGTTTTATTGTTTACAGTCATCCAATTCTAACTTTCTGAAGTAAGCATTCAGAAAAATAAAAAAACTGTCTAACTACTAGGCGGTCTCCCATCCAAGTACTAACCAGGCCCGAACCTGCTCAGCTTCCCAGATCAGAGGAGACAGGGCACGTTCAGGGTGGTATGTCCTTAGACCGAGGCAGCTGCCAGGCGCCCTAAGAGCTCTGCATTGCACCTCCCTTTTTGTTCTGACCTGCTGGTCGGGCCTTGAACCGCAGCTCTCCACGGGGAGCGCGCGCTGCACTTGAGCCAGCCGCACGACCCGTGACTGGACTCTGGCCGGCCAGGCCCTGCAGCTCGGAGAGCAGCCGACACCGCCCCAGCCCCGCACACCGCCACCCCCAGCCAGCACCCGCCTGGCCCGGCCCGGGGCGCTTCTGGGAACCTGAGCGGCCTTGCGAGCCTGCGGGAGCTGGGTGGGGCAGCGAGCGGCGCCGCACCGCTCCCCCCCCACCGCCCCCCACCATCCCGTTTGCTACTCAGGGTTCACGTGGCTCCGGAGGTGTGTCGCTTTGGCCCGGGGCCGCGGTCCTCGGAGCCTCCTGCGGGACACCTTTTCGGGATGGGTAGAAGCATTTCCCACTACAGACAAAAGAGCCCACACAGTGGCCCAAATCCTCCTCACAGAAATTATCCCCAGGTTTGGCCTGCCTTCATCCCTACAGTCTGATAATGGCCCAGAATTTACATCCAAGGGCACCCAACAACTTCCTCAATTCTTACAGACACCCTGGAAATTTCACATTCCATACCCTCCCCGGTCCTCAGGAAAGGTAGAAAGGATGAGTAGAACAATCAAAAAAACCCTTACCAAACTAACCCTCGAGGTACATCTGAATTGGAGTAAACTTTTACCAATTGTTTTCCTCAGAATACAGGCTTTGCCCAGAAAGCCCCTGGGGCTGAGCCCCTTTGAGGTGATGTATGGAAGGCCCAGGCTCCCTCCTGGACTCCCCCCTGAGCCTCCTCCCATACCAAGCTTCCTACACTCCCCCCTCTGCTGACGCAACTCCGCAATGCCCTCTGGAAATACATCAGTCACAATCTGCCTGCCCCTGACCCCCAAGCCTCCCTGCCCCCTTTACAAATTGGGGACATGGCCTATCTGTCTGATCATCCCCAGGGTGACCTAACCCCACAGTGGCAGGGACCATTCAAAGTCATCCTCCTTGCCCCAACTGCAGCTAAACTCAAAAAGGTCGCCTCCTGGGTACACCTCTCTCGTCTAAAATGGGTCACCTCCAATCCTGCGCTGCCCTCCTTAAATGACACCTATCAGGTCTCCCGCACAGCACCCACCTCCTTAAAATTCACCCAGCGACAACCCCTGCCAACTATCGGAGAGGACACTGAATGACCTGGACTCTCTTCAACCTACAACTGCTCCTGACCCAACTACTACAAGACCTCTGGATCAGCGCCCCAACAGGAACTTCCTTCAAAGACCTGACTGCACTGGTGTCTCAACTGTGGCTCCAGGGAACCTTCTACAACCTGACTCCAGACGAAACTGATTTCTTTACTCTCATTCTCTACATCATTCTACATCCTAATGAGCACTGTTCCTCCTCAGATTCAAATCACCACCAACTTGGGGCCTTCTGCCCCTCACCCTGACTGACCTCTCCCTGTCTCTCTAACTATAGCTGCACTCCTAATCTTAATCCTTGCTGTAGGCCTAGTAACTGTCTCCCCTCAGGACTGGCCACCTATTCTTCATCTTTCCGTGGGTATCGCCTACATTGCTAGCTGGGTTCTACTCCTAGGGTGCTATTTCCTCTGTACTGTCTAACTAACAGCCCCATGACTCCCCTGCTCCTTATCCTTGCTGCACTCCCCAGCCTCCTGGCTACTCCCTGCCCCTGCTCAGACATTTATTCCTACGTACATTCCTCATGTTACAATACAGCTCCAAAACCATGCACCATGACATGAACCTCGGGGGCGGGAAGTCCAAATCCCTACTCACTGTCAAAGTACAAAAGAGAGGGAGTTTCATGAGTACCTGCCATAAGCCAAATGGAAGAAACATATGTTTCTATCCCATTACCCACTGGGGGTACTCAGACGGGGGTGGGGTACTAGATCAAAATCGGGAAAAGAAACAAGAACAAGTTACAAAGAACATAATTTCCCGGTTACAGTTGACCCCTGAGCCTTACAAACACCTAGACCTCCTTTCCCAATTACGGCCTCTCCTAAAACCTACCTCTGGCAACCAACACCTTCCCCGCCTTCTCAACTCTTCCTTTCAATTCTTCCAGTACACACCACACACATCCCAGTGTTGGATATGCATGTCACTCTCTCCCTCACCACACAGAGCCATTCCCTTACCCTCAACCTGGCTGTCACAGGGCAACTGTACTTCCCCTTCCCAACAGAAAACTACACAACTCATTGGGCCAGTCTCTGACAATGTCCTTACTCTCAGCCTCTTCAAACCTAACCTGTATTGACTACTCTAGTCCCAACTGCACTGGTCTTACAAACTCCACTCCCTCCTTCTGTTCCACTTGGGTTCTCTGGAACAGCACAAATAATTGCACCAATCCAGGAATCTTCATTCTCTGTGGGACCTATGCATATTCATGCCTCTCCTTAGACCCCCGTGGACCCTGCATCTTGGTCTTCCTGACCCCAGGCCTAACATTCCTCGAAGAGGGAGAGCTAGAACAAAGAGTTTACCCCCCAAGGGGAACTTTCCCACAGAAAAAGATGAGCTGTCATCGCCCCCCCCCTTCCTGGTTGGGACTGGCATAGATAGCAGCAGCCCTAAGGCACCGGGATGGGAGGCATCTCGACCTCTGCCCATTTCTATTACAAGCTGTCCCAAGAACTTAATGAAGACATGGAGCAGGTAGTAGAGTCCTTCGTTTCAATCCCAAAACAAATTAACTCATTAGCTTCTGTGGCCCTACAAAATAGGCGAGCCCTGGACCTTCTCACTGCAGAAAAGGGAGGGACCTGCCTTTTCCTAGGAGAGGACTGCTGCTATTTTGCTAATGAAACGGGGATAGTCCAGGGTCGAGTCAGAGAACTTAGAGACAGAATTGAATGCCGCAGAAAGAGTTAGAAAACCTTTACATTCCCCAAAACCTGTTCCCACAGATCCTCCCTTGGCTGCTCCCTTTCTGGGGCCATTAGTATTTATCATTCTATTCCTCTTATCTGGACCCTGTCTCTTTAATCTCTTTCAAAGGTTTCTCCAAGAACGGATTCGGGCCATCTCTTGAGATCAGGTCAAGACTGTTTTCTTCTTCTCGAGAGCCTCACCTCAAGCTCAGAAAAAAGGAGACTGTGGGCCCTAGGACGATCCTCCATTCCAGACCCAAAACCGTCGCACCATCCGGCAGGAAGTAGCCAGAGAGATAAGGCGCCCTTCTCCCCCCCCCCCCTTTTTTTTTATGATTTCAGGGTCTGGAATGAAGGAGTCTTTTGGGCCTAGAAAAGAGAGCAACAGTCTCAAAGGCCCCTTGCTGAATCATCTAACTTTGGAGAAAACAAAGCATAATTTTAGTTCCATCCTGATGCTCCAGGCCAGTTGCATCTATCTGGGACTTATCACCCCCTGTCCGGAAACCTACCACCCCCTACACCCGCCCAGAAGACTTATCACCCTCTGCCCAACTATAGAGTGTCATTTCAACAAAAGAATACTTAAAATATCCCGCCTGATTGACGTTTCCCTTATTGCTTCCACAAACCTCCCTATAAGTATGAAGCCTCCCTGATCCCTCTCGGTGCTCAGCCTTGTCGTTAGGCCGACTGTCGCCCCTCCTTGCCTGAACAAAGGCAACCTACTTCTGTTGAGGTCGGCTCTCCTTTTCTGCCTGGCCGGAACTATGCCTTACAGATGTCACTGAGGGTGGTGCTTTCTGGAGATCTTTAGCGCAGCCATGGCCTGTATTGGAACGTCTTCCTCTTAGGGCTTTTGTTGTTTCCATTTTGAATGTCGGGGGCCCCCTTGGGTCGAATTTTCCGAGGAAAAAGTTTGTTGGATCCACCTGGGGAAATACAAGCATATCCTTTTCCCTGTAAGATTAGTTTCCCAGATTTCCATTGTTTCATTAACCCGTCTTGGTACCAAATGGGCAGGGGAAGAGACGTGTCCTTCAGTTCCTCGAAATGCCTTTCTGCCCTGGTTAAAATATTTCCCTGTGGCAGGTTTAAAAACTTTAAAATGAATAAAGCTGTATTAACAATAGTGATGGGTTGAGAAAATATCTTATGTTGGAATCTAGTAAAGTCTGCTCTGGATAAGGAAGACAGCAGTGTTCCTGTGTATTCCCCTTTCTTTAAGTTCTTTTTATTTGTAACTTTAGTGTGTGAGGTGCTCGTTCGACTATGTCTCGTGTCTGTGGATTATAAGGAACACTTATAATATGTTTAATAGAAAAAGATTGTAAAAATTGTTTAAAGTATCTAGAAATATAGGCAGGGCCAGTGTCTGTTTTAATAGAACTAGGAGTTTATGGTGGAGGTTTCTGTATCTAGTAAAACAAAAACTGAATATTTAGCACCAGAGACTTTATTAATCGGGTAAGGATATAAGCAAATAACTTGAATAAGAGCATATAATTTATTTTGTTGAGCAGAATGAAATTTAGTGTAAAAGACTTTGTATTTTTTAAGAGGCCAGAAAGAAAGAAGCTTTGGCATTTTTAGTCCCATAAGAATCACCTGGGCCACTTACTGGATTTCATTTTGTTATCTAGTGCCTAGCACAGTTTCTAGGACAGAGTTGGAAATTAATAAATGTGTACATTCCTGGTATTATAGTCTAAAACTTGCAACACTAATAGTTGCAAACTTAAATGACCCTAATGGTTGTAGAATTTTCTTGCATCTACAAAAGACAGTCCTAGCTGACTGGGCTTAGGAATTTTTCTTCATCTACTTGGGACTTCTTTCCTCCTATCCCTCACTGTCAGATCCCTTGTGCTACCTGACTGCATCTATCCACAGTCTACACACCTAGTTTCTTCTTTGGCTCCAACGCAAAGTCAGAGGCTAGGAGTGAGAAGGTAATCCCCTGTGGCTACATCCCCACAGTAACACCCCCATAGGCCCCATCCTGCTCCTCACCTGAAAGCCCCTGCCATAGCTCCTGGGATGAAATGCCCCGGGTAGCCTTCCTACCTGAAGAAGGAAGAGGAACAAATACTGAGTCCAGATTTCACTTGGAAATTCAGATGATTAATGTGGGTCAGTCCTAGTCTACAGTTCATTGGAACACAGGGACATTTAGAGAAAACATTTGTGGGAGCTTAAAACTGGATTAGTTTTCCTGTTTGTTCATTATTTTTCTCATTATTATGAGTGTTAAAAAAAACCAAAAAAACCACCCAAACTTGAAATTTCACCAATGCTGGATTGTATTGAGGAGGGGAGAACTCACAAGTGCATACTCAATTTCACAGGAACCTGGGGAGTAAGGGAAGAGAATCAAGTGGGCTAGGGCCTGTGGGGAGAAACGTGCAGCTGGGGGCCGGCGGAGACCAAGTACACACAGCCTCCCAAAATGACGGTCTCAAGGGGACAGCACTCATTCTCAGCTGTTCAGGTTCTCTGCGTCTTAAGAAACTCACAACTTTGTCACTTTGAAGATAAATGATGAATGAAAATGGTAAGGGTGGCAGAGATGCAAAGCGGGGCCTGGAATGAAAGGTAACATAAACAGCACAGAAAGCAAGGGCACAGCTACACCAAGATGGAGACTCAGTGCGTGCTTCTTGCTTGTGGCATGACTACAGCTATCCAGGTTCACATGAGATGGCTCAGCATGATGCAACTTACAAATACCACATGTGCAAAATGAACCTAGAAACCAAAGAGAAACCATCACATGAAAAATGCGGGCCACAGAGGCAGGTTCTGTAAGGTTCAGAGTATGTGAGAATACATACTGAGAGTAATCCTTCCAAAATTAATGGAATGCTTTCTAACATAAATTAGAGAATAATGCTTTTTCCATTATTGACGAGTTTCAGAGATACCAAACACACTGCTTATCATGAAAATCCAGTAAAGTACGGATGACCATGAAGATAAATGAGAATCTTAATAATAATTCATTCCTGTGTCCATCAGAGGTGACTGAGTTCAAAAATAATTACAAAGCTCCACATCATCACATCTCAAAACGATTCAAATTACCCTCCCACCAACTGTCACCCAGAGTCTACCTTGACAATATTGGCAGGAGTGGCCCATTTATTTATTTATTTTCGCCCATCTCTGGCTAAGATTTTAAAAACCCAAGTTAGGCTATAAAAGGGTAGCAGTTTCTGTCACTTAGGACATTGTCTTCTCTTGAAACCAGTCACTTGCTACAAGGAAGAAACAGATGGTAATAGAAGTTAGTGACCTTATATCCTAATTCAACAATGACAAAAAATCTTCAGGATTCTTCTATGGCATTAAGAAACATTTTTATCTTACCGAGTTCATTCATTGCATGTCTATGCTCTTCATCAAATGAAAGTTTCATTAGAACACACACAGCAGGACAGATCTGATGTTCAACAGGAGCTGGCACTGAAAAATAAAGTTGACATAAACCATAATGCTTTGTTTTCTCAAAGTAGTGATGTTTATTATACCTAAAAAATACTGAGTTTGCAGATATACTTCTCATGCATGGTAGCTTAGTGAATCAACAAGTATTTGCTGAAGAGATGAATAACTACTATACACATGGAAAGGAAAATACAGGTAAAGGGCTTTCTTTGGTTCTGTAAAAATGTTTACCCCTCACCAGCCTTTCACCAAGTCTGCTGGACTAACTCCCATGTAGGTTTATGCTATAATTCAACTAATAACTTAAAAATTATACTGGTTATTTGAAATAATAAAAACATTTTGGTATAAAACTATTTATTTATAATTTATATTTTCAAAGCTGAAAGGCACATGGCTGTATAGAAATGTATAGAGAAACCTAGTGCAACTCTAGTAGAGAAAGTTTATTATATAGACACCAGATAGTAAATAAAAATTTAAAGGAAAAGTGTCTAAGAAAATGTACTTACACATTTAGTGCTATACATAAAGTTTCAAAACTGTTACTTGAAATAAAAATTGAAAAACCAAGTCTATTTTTCAGAAGTAATAGTATTTATTCTATTTAACTTGTCTGAGAACAGGTATTAAGAGCACACAATACAAGTCATTACATAATTGTGGACAGCCAAAGAAAACAATCCAGAAAGATAATGTTCTCCCAGTAAAGCAACTTATTAATTCTCCCTAGCCCTAGGACAAACAGAAAGGACATTTCTGCTATATTCTTACTGTTGAAAATTTTTTAATTTTAAATAAATTCACCTTTATACCTAACCCTAAGAGAAATCTACTAAATCTTTATAGATCAAGTTCTCATCATCAGTCTTTCTCCTGCTCCCCCAATCAAGATACTGACTCGATAGTCCTTTGCTGTGTGTATGTCTATGTGTGGGTTCTTACCAGGTGAAAGGAGGTCTTACCTTATATACTTACTGCTTTTGGTTCTTCCTACAGGAATGAAGTAACTTATCTCCTCAAGGGTCCCAACTCCCATGATCCCTGCTCCTGGGGGAGAGGGTTTCTCCCTGAGAAAAAAGCTGGGTGGCTGATCACCCCAGCAGCTGGGGCCCCAAGGCCTGAAGACAGGCAGTGAAGTGGGAAGGACACTGGGCTGAGGGTCAGGGGGTCTGGCCTCTGGCCCTGGATCCCCCACCCACTACCTGTGAAGCCACAGGCAAGTCTTTTGGCCTCTCTGAACCTCAGTCTCTTCATCTGTAAAATGAAGATGATAATATCTTCTCTTCCTACTTCACAAGGCTGTTCTAAGGATCAAATAACAGATATAACACAGCTCTGCATCCACTGAGTAAAGCGATATGCAAATATAAGAGAACGGCTTGGTCACTCACAGCTGAAGGAACTTACGTAAAGTCACTTTCCTGAGCTTAATCTCAAGAGAAGGAGAACATAATCGCTCAAGTTCTTTCTAGATCAACTATGCTATGACTGTTTAAGTCTACTTTGATTTTCTGTTATTTTCTGGTTGTACTGTAGTGCACACAACATTTCCCTTTGCTAACTTTTTTTCCTAGGGAAATAGAGAAATTAAGCTTTAAACTATGTGAGCGGTGCAGGTGGCTAATATGAATTTCCCACTCTGATTCATAAAGACACCGTCCTAATTAAAAAACTTTTCATTTCAAAAACTTTTACATTTGCTTTGTCACATGCACCATATGGAACATACTTGGATTTTTGTCCTGGTCCATGCCTTGTTCATGGGCTTCTTGCCACTCCCAACAGGTTTCACAGTAAGCTCGTATCTGTTCCAAAAGATGAAGGACTCGGATTTCACGCCTGCCTCTCTTGTCATCAGGCTGTGAGTGAATGATGTTGTGGAGTGCTGCACTGGCCCTGGCCAGAGCCTCTTTACCGCCCCAGGAATTGCTCAACAACACAGAGTCTTTGTCATTGCCATGTAAAAGCTGGATGAGGAGAGGAAGACATCCAGACTGTCGCATGGATATACAGCTGTCTTGGGAGCTAGACATAGCTAGCAAAGTTCACGACATATCATCCTTATCATGAGTACCAAGCATTGACAACAATGAATACACCATTTCCACCTGTGGGCCAAATGAGTTTAGAAACAAAATTATGACTTTAATAGCCAAAAGCCAACACCAATGAAGTGATGAATGGGATATTAGCTGTAACTCAAACAAAAACAGAAACAAAAACAAAAATCTCTTTCCAGGATGAAGTAATGAGCGTTATTTCAAAATCCATATTGCTATAATCATTATCACCATCTTCTTTATGAGTAAATATTAGTAGTGGTAGTATATAGTCATAAGGAGACAGTAGGTTCTTGCATACCTAAACTGCTATTATCTGGATCAGTGGGTGAAAATCTGTTATCATAATGAAAGACAATCAACTGATTTTTCTCTTTCTCACATCTCCCCCACCCACCACACACACACACACCTACCAACACATACAGAGCAAGAAATGTGGTTTATCTAAAATTCTTTACACAATTAAAAATTTTACTTTTTAAAATCTACAACCATAATCAGTAAAGAGAAAATGTTTTTTAGCAATTACTATTTACTAAGTACTGGTTCTAAGCAATTGCTAACCGTCACCAGATTATAATATTGTTAAAATTATGATATCTCCCTTATACATGTAAAAGTATTTTCTCATAAAGGGATCATATAGGGATGATCCCTGATCATATAGAGATACAAAGTCAATATTCTTATTTAATTTTTTTTAAGCAGCTGGTAAGCATCATTACTCCCTTCCTGTAAATTCCAAGAATTTACTCAGAAGCAGATCAGAAACAGGAAATAGCACCCAGTCATCCTGTCCTGTGATCAACCGCATTTTTTAAAAGCAAGAGCTACTGTGTGAAAGTTGAGGCTATTATAGAAATGCATCATATCTATAAATTAGTGGTTCCAAACCAGGGGCAACTTTAGCCACCTTGAGACTCTTCTGGTAATGTCCTACTATTTGCAAGTGAGCTGTGTGACACAAGCAGGTTACCAGAGTTCTCTGAGGTCCAGCTGTCTCAGCTGCCAAACGGAGTAATTTACCTAATAGGGTTTTCTTTGTGAAGATTAACTAAAGTCACACATGTATACAGGACAGTAGCTGGCATTCAAAAATGTAGTAAGGTCTTAATATTATCATGCAAAAATCACTCCAAAAGGAAATGGTATTCAAGCTGCCAGTTTTCAAGCAATAGTACTCTTATATATTAAAGGTTTTCTTTACAGTAAAAACTACTCGTGTTGGACAGACTGGGGTGGAATTCTAATTTAATTACCATCTTTTTGGCTTTAGTATTCTCACTTAAAAGAGGGGCAAGAATAATACATTCAAAGGGTTTTGGAAAAGATCAGAGATAGTTTACGTACAAGTCTTAGCAGTTACTGGCATATTAGTGATCCCAAGTAGTAACTATTGTGAGTTACTAAAAGGATTAAGTTTTATATTAATAATATCACTGCTACTCTAAAATTCATTTCTTATATCGACATTAGTTATGTAATGCTTTTCCTCAGAGCCATTATATTACTAAAGTAAAGAAAGAGTATGTAGAATATGCTATGAAAACAAGGAAGTATTTAGATGTAATGGAAAATATACTGTTTAAAAAATAGTCCCCGTGCTCCAAATGTAGTGCTTCAAAGGAGGCAGACACAGACTGCATGGGCAGGCGCGAGGGCCCTGGGTCAGAAAACGCTCTGTAAAGAAGGAAAGCCCAAGAAGAGCTCTGCAGGCTGGCGAGGACCCTGAGGGTCACTGTGCAGCAGGGTGGGAAGCGGAGGGCTGCACCACTGCAGCCAGGGCAGCCAGGCAGAAAGTCACGGGGAGGGGAGAGCTCAGGGGGGCGAGCCAGCTGTGGGCTGCACCTCAGGATGCTTGCAGAGACCTGGCTGTCATTTCTTTAAGAGACTGCGATGATGGAAACAAAAGAATACTTAAGCCAAAATTAAAAGAAGCATGAAGAATGTTTTAGTAGAGCACTCAGAGTTCTAGCGACAAGACTCTATAATCCGTTACCTTGGTTCCCAGATGACTGGTCAGCCTTCAAGGAGCTTAATGTGTGCTACTAGAGCTCAAAACACTGGCTGTTTCATGATCTATTCGTGTACTTGACCCCTAGAAATTAAGCAAATTATAGACAGTATAATTTAGATTATAGATAAATATAGCTAGCTTCATGCTAAGATACTCCAAATGAACTGTCTTTAGGGTAAATAGCTAAATATACCATTAAAGTGTGAACATTTATAACTGCTCAAAATGAGTATTTTTATCTATAAACTTGAGTAGAATTTAGAGAAAGACTGAAGGAGGAAAAAAAAAAACTGTTGTAAAAGACAAAGTACAATGTAGAAGAAACCAAACACTGAAGACATTCTAAGAGTAATATTCTTTCCCAAATCAAAAGGCATGAAACCATATTCAGCTAAATATACACTGGCTGGAAGAAAGCCCCATTGAGTGATGAAATGCTTCCCAAGGCCCACTAGACTTCACACTCCAGGATGTCTGGCTCTAGGTGAGTGACCACACCATCGTGGTCATCTGGGTCATGAAGGTCTTTTTTGTGCACTTCTTCTGTGTATTCTTGCCACCTCTTCTTAGCATCTTCTGCTTGTTATGTCCATACCATTTCTGTCCTTTCTTGGTGCAATGCTAGTCTGTAGGAATGTAAGTGAGTAAGACACCCCCACCCTCGCTGCATATGGAGCCTGGACAGGTTGCTCAACATGTAAACACACAGTGCCGTGACGAGCGCAGGTGTGCAGACAGGAGTGGCGGGCACTCAGCTCGGGATTGTAGAGTAAAGGGCTGTCTGACTGTGAACGACAGAGAGGTGTCTCCTTAAAAAAGAGGAGGGTCAGCCACACAGCAGCTCAGATGAGGCAGAGGCCCTAAGCACAGGTCACAAAGAATGTGTACGTGTGTGTGTGCCTGTGAGAGAGAGAGAGAGAGAGAGAGAGAGAGAGAGAGAGAGAGAGAGAGAGAGAGAGACAGAGAAACTGACTCACTTGGAGATTAAGAGCTTCTTCTGATTGCAATAAGGAGGATGGAGTTGAGGGACCAAGACTCAAGATAAAGAGAGCAGGTGGGAGACTTTTAAGGAAATTTTGGCAAAGGGCTGCTTTTGATCTACAGGAGGAAATGAATGACTCCTTATGCTGAAGCAAGCATACTGTCTTTAAGGATATCTAAATACTTTGACTGTTTCTGGTAGTGAGGATGTAACACAACCCGTAAGGAGCCTTGTCTTCTAGAATTCACCACCTTGTGAACTACTCCTGTGGTTAAGTGTAGGCCAGATTTTGTGTAAGGCTTTTAGCGAACAGACTGCTATAGATATGATGAGAAGTCACTTTCAAGATAAGTTTACAAAAACTGTGGCTTCCATCCTGGACACCCTCTCTTGTTCTTCTCTGAGGGATTGCCAGATACTACACTATGAACTGCTCTTTGCAGAGGCCTTGGTGGCAAGAAATGATACCACTGGCCGACAGCCTGGACATCTCAGGCCTGCTAACAGTCATATGGTGAGTTTAGAAGCAGATCCTCCCCTCATCAAATCTTGAAATGACTGTGGCCCCAGCCAACATGGCGACTGCAGCCTATGAGAGACCCTGAACCAGAGGCACTCAGCTAAGCTGCACCAGGATTCCTGACCTACAAAGACAATAAATGGTTGCTGATTTAAGCTGCTAAATTTGTCAGGCAGCAATAGATAACTAACATATTGTTTGAAACAGAAGAGAAACAAGAGGTTACATTACAAAGCAAGGAAAAACCCATGTCTACGATGAAACATGTTCTGACATTCATTTCAGTGTAGACATCAATCACCTTTAAGCTTCAGACTTAGTATCTTTCTATATAGATTCTTGATTTTGGGACACTCTCCACTCTGCTCTCCCAAACTCTCTAGCTAGAAACCTAGATGGATTTATTATAAGGAGATTCCAAGAGAACATTCCCATACCCATACTACCTATAAGCCAGATGAGTCTTGAGAATCTTTCCTGGGCCTTTTTATTATGATTAAGTCTGCACCAACATCCTTCAGAGGGACCAGAGAAGCAGTAACCTGTAAGAAATGGTTATCGTTGTTCGGTCGCTAAGCCAAGTCTGACTCTCTGTGACCCCATGGACTGCAGCATGCCAAGCTGTCCTTCACTATCTCCTGGAGTTTACTCAAACTCATGTCCTTTGAGTTGGTGATGCCATCCAACAATCTCATCCTCCTTTGCCCCCTTCTCCTCTTGTGCTCAATCTTTCCCAGCATCAGGGTCTTTTTCAATGACTTGCCTCTTTGCATCAGGTGGCCAAAGTATTGGAGCTTCCGGATCAGTTCTTCCAATGAATATTCAGGGTTGATTTCATTTACTATTGACTGGTTTGATCTCCCTGTAGTCCATGGGACTCTCAAGAGTCCTCTCCAACACCACAGTTCAATTCTTCACAGTGAAGCATCAATTCTTCACTGCTCAGCCTTCTTTACAGTCCAAATCTCTCATCCGTATATGACTACTAGAAAAACCATAGCTTTGACTATGTGAACCTTTGTCAGCAAAGTGACGCCTCTGCTTTTTAATATGCTGTCTAGGTTGGTCATAGCTTTTCACCCAAGGAGCAAGTGTCTTTTAATTTCATGGCTGCAGTCACCATTCGCAGTGATTTTGGAACCCAAGAAAATAACATCTGCCACTGTTCCCACTTTTCCCATCGACTTGCCATGAAATGATAAGACAGGATGCCATGATCTTCATTCTTTGAATGTTGAATATTAAGCCAGCCTTTTCACTCTCCTCTTTCACCTTTATCAAGCGGTTCTTTAGTTCCTCTTCACTTTCAGCCATTAGAGTGGTATCATCTGCATATCTGAGGTTGCTGATATTCCTTCCAACAATCCTGATTCCAGCTTGTGAGTCTCCTAGCCTGGCATTTCTCATGATGTACTCTGCATATAAGTTAAATAAGCAGGGTGACAATATACAGCCTTGATGTACTCCTTTCTAGATTTTTAACCAGTCTGTTGTTTCATGTCTGGTTCTAACTGTTGCTTCTGACCTGCATCTCCTTTTCAACACACATTAGAATCAAGCACTTCTCTATCTTCTGGTCCTCCTTTATCCACCTTTCAATATCCACTGCCATCAGAGGCACTCAAATGTGTGCCGAGGGGCCCAAGAAGGACTATGCCTGGCAGTTCAATCAGTACAGCTGGGACACAGTCAATTTCAACTACACTTGCTGGGTACAAATCCCTCTTCTATTATCTACTTGCTCACTTTAGGAAGGGACTCAAAAAACAGTATTTTTCTGAGAAAACAAAACAAAACAAAACAAAGTGACTCTAAGAAGTTCACCATAAAGGTAGCAACAGTCTCCAACTCTCTGTGAAACTGTGTAAGAGGGAGAAGAAGCAAAAGAAGCAAGCACCCTCCTCACCTTGCCTTTTTTCATACAGATGGTACACGGAAGTGGCCCAACAGTAGATGAGAAGTTTCTCTTTATTAAAGTACTACAGCTAATTCTACAACCCTTAGTGAATTAATAAAGGTAGACATTAAGTATAAATGCTGTGAATATCACAAAAAGATGTTATGTGCTTTCTGGTGGAAGACCACTATGCTACCTATGAAAGTCTCAGGCATAGAATGAGGGCCTGAGACCAAATCTGATCACATTGCTAGACCCAATACCAATTTACAGGGAATACAGAAGACAGAGAGATAGGTCAAACTTCACCATGCAGATGTTCCTAGCAAAATTCAGACTATGGAAAACTTGAGAAGACAAATAACTTTGGTTATTCAATAAATATACAGCAAAAATCTAAGAGACAAAGAAGAAATCTATAGATTAAAAGAAACTTCAAAGACACACTAACCAATCTCTGTGCATGGACTTTATCTGGCCCTTGTGTCACATAAATTTAAAAATTATGACATTTACGAAGCAACTGCAAATTTGAAATCTGATGCTACCGAGGAACTACTGTTAGTTTCTTTGGGAGTGTAATAATGGCATAATAGTTATGTATTCTAGGTGTCCTCTGGCTGCAGGACTGCTTTAGCAATTCTGGGCCTTTTGTAGTTCCATAGAAATTTTAGTATTATTTGTTCTAGTTCTGTGAAAAATGTCATAGGCATCTTGACAGGAATTGCATTAAATCTGCAGAGTGCTTTGGGACTTCGGACAATACTACCAAGCTACAGTAATCAAAACAGCATGGCATTTGTACAGAAACATGACAGATAGACACACAGACCAAAAGAACAGGATAGAGAACCCAGAAGTAAACCCACATACCTACAGTCAGTTAATCCTTGACAAAGGAGATAAGAACACACAACGGAGAAGAGACGGTCTTTTCAGCCAGTGACACTAGGAAAGCTGGACAGCTACATGTAAATCAGTGAAGTCAGCACACACCCTCACACCATAAACAAACAAGCCCCCAAAATCCCTCAAATTGTTTTAAAGACATAAGTATAAGACATGATACCATAAAACTTCTGGAAGAAAACATAGGCAAAATAGTCTCATAGTCTCAAATTATAGCAATATTTTCTTAGATCAGTCTCCCAAGGGAAAACAAATAAAAGCAAAAATAAATAAACGGGACCTAGTCAAACTTAAAAGATTTTTTTCCAGTAAAGAAAACTATCAACAAAACAGAAACACAGCCTACAGACTGGGAGAAAATATTTGATTGACAGTCAATATCCAAAATGTACAAACAGCTCATACAACTCAGTATCAAAAAAATAAAAATAAAAAATAAAAGCAACAAAAATCAAAGGATGGACAGAAGACCTAAACAGACATTCCTTCAAAAGGCATACAGATAGCCAACAAATCATGAAAAGATGCTCAACATCACTGATTACTGAGAAATTCAAATTAAAAATGGCCACCATCAAAGCAAAAAGTCTGGAGAGCATGTGGAGAAAAGGAAATCCTTCTACACTGTTAGTGGGAATATAAATTGGTACAGCCACAATGAAAACCGGTATGGAGGTTTCTTAAAAAACTAAAAATAGAGTTACCACATGATCCAGCAATCTCACTCCTGGGCATAAATCCAAAAAAGATGAAAACTCTAATCTGAAAAGATAAATGCACCCAAATGTTCACAGCAACACTATTTATATTAACCAAGACCTGGAAAGAACCCAAGTACCCATCAACAGATGATGGTTTTAAGAAGATACAATGGTTTAAGAAGTCACAAAAAAGAATGAAATACTGCCACTTGCAGCACCATGGATGGAGCTAGAGAATGCCATACTAAGTGAGGGAGTCAGACAAAGACAGACATTATATGAGATCACTTATATGTACAGTCTAAAAAATAATACAAATATATCTACACACAAAACAGAAATAGACTCACAGACACAGAAAACAAACTTACGGTTACCACAGATGACAGAGAAGGACAAATTAAAGGTATGGGATCAACAGATATAAATAATCCAAAAAATATGTATATGTTACTGAATCACTTTGCTGTAGAGCTAAAACTAACACAATAATGTAAATCAACTGTATTTTCAATTTAAAAGAAAGTATTCTTAGACACAGAAAACAAACTTATAGTTATTAAAGGGGAAATGGGAGGAGGGATAAATTAGGAGTATGGGATTAACAGATACATACACTTTGATATATATAAAATAAACAAGGATTTACTTTATAGTATGTGCATGTGTGCATGCTAAGTCGCTTCAGTCACATCCAACTCTTTGTGACCCTATGGACCATAGCCCGCCAGGCTCCTCTGTCCGTGGGATTCTCTAGGCAACAACACTGAAGTGGGTTGCCATGCCCTCGAGATCTACCCAACCCAGGGATCAAACCCGCAGCTCTTTTGTCTCCTGCACTGGCAGGCAAGTTCTTTACCACTAGCACCACCTGGGAAGCCCTAGGGAATTTTATTCAATATCTTGTAATAACCTAAAATGGAAAAGAATTGGAAAAATACAATATAACTGAATCACTTTGCTGTATACCTGAAACTAACAATGTTAGGAATCAACTACATTTCAATTAAAAAAATGTTATATTCTGTAAATACACAGTGAAGTATTTAATATTTAAGCAAAAAATGATGATGTCTGGGATCTTTTCCAAAAATAAAATCAGAGGACAAAGTATATAGGGTACCTGCAGATTACTCTATTACTCTGTTTGCCTCTGTATATATTTGAAATTTTCCATAATAACAGGCTTAAAAACATATTATTGGCAGTGGAAAAGGTTCTCCTACCATTTCATCTCTTTCCCAGTCTTGTTTGAACTTCATCACTACTTACTGGTTGTCTCACTAGAGATCTGGTTCTAAACATTAAATGGAAAAGCTGAGATCGATTCATAAATGAATTACACATAAAGTTATATACTAAGCAAGTAGGGATCTAGCCCATATAATTTATTTCTAGCTTTCTCTTTTCATTTAACATTCAAGGGAGATTAATCACAGATCAAAAATCCCTCTTTCTAGAAGGGATGTTAGTTATCCCTTCCAACCTACATATATTCATTGCTATTATCTACTATTTATTTATCAGGGACTGTGGGGATATAAAAATGAATAAAACTGGAAAGAATCTTTGTCTTTCTGGAGCTTACAATTTAGTAGGGAGAACAGAAATAACCACATAAATAAATATAAAACTGCAAATGTGGTCTTCAAGGTGAGAAGAACAAGCGAGGACAGCCTGTAATGGGATGTGAACAGTTCAAGCCTCTTGAGAGAAATCACGCTAAAGTTCAGACACACACAAACTGCTGTTAACTGAGTGAAGTGGGATGAGAAGGCACAAGAGGGAACGGGCAGATGGTGTGCAGGCTGCAGCAGAGGAAGCCGTCAAGGGGAAGTCCTGAAGGGCCAGCGTGGCAGGCGTGCTGAGAGCAAAGGGTGACAGACAGCTGGCAAGTTTAGGCAGGAGCCAGGTTATACAGGTCGTAGTAAGGCTTGTCTTTTTCTGAGAATCAATGGATGCCAACAAAGGATTTTACCAAGAGGGTGATTTACTCGTGAAAGATCATTCTGGCAGAGTGGCTGTGGGCAGGAAACCAGGTGAGGTACAATGAACTTCCTTCCCCAAGGGCACTAGGGCAGGAGCTTGATGGATCATATTACTGTGATTCTGAGAAAGTCAAAGAGATTATTTTCAGTTTTGTTAGTGTCAACTGTTTTGTCTCTGGAGCAAATAACAAAAGAAATGAACAAACCCCAAGAGTCTGACAGGTAAAGGGATTTTGGCATAACTGGATCACAGTCTCACAGACACACCTCTTATCTACATTAAGATCTGGAAGTAGCTGTAGCGTCATTAATGTGATTTTGGTTTTTGTCTTGTAAGTTTGTTATGATTTTATCGCACACTAAAGTCTTACATTTTTAAATGAAGCCTATGGTTCTTTTATGGTTTCCTACTCACTTCATGATTATAAAAACTCTATGCTCATTTCCTTAACTTTTAATATTTCTAACAGTTTTCATTTGGGGGACTTCCCTGGTGATTCAGTGATTAAGAATCTGCCTTCTAATGCAGGGGATGCGAGTTTGACCCCTGGTCTGGGAACTAAGATCCCACATACTGCAAGGCAACTAAGTCCGAGGGCCACGACTTCTGGGCCTGCACGGCGTAACAGAAGATCCCGCATGCCGCAGGGAAGAAGATCTCACATGCCACGACTAAGACACAACATAGGTAAATAAGTAAACTGTTTTTTAAAGTTTTCATCTTTGACATTAAATCTAATATATTCAGAGTTAAATTCTGATATAAGAAATGAGATAAGAATTCAATTAAAAAAATAAATATTGAGCTTATTGGCTAGGTGAGGCTTTAAAGGATATAATAATTGAAATATGACCCCAAAGTATTAATAGTGGGTCTTAATCCTAAAGCAAAAAAAAAAGATTTTTGTCAAGAAGACAGAACTTCTTTCTACATATGTGTAGGAACACATGATAATCTCAGAGAACTCCCTAAGTAGTAGACAAAGAACCCAAATGTACTATTGGAATATAATTTTTTTTTGCCCTAATTTACCATCTGTAGAGTATTATCCAGTACAATGTGGACCAGTAATATTAAAATGAAGTATATTTTTGTTTAAATGTGGTAAATTTAAATATTTAAATTAAGTATGAGACATTTTAAGCTTTAAATTTTAATGAACTAATAGAACAAATAAATAGTATCATTAAAAGTAATCTATAGGCACTAAAGGAATATTTTATATCAACAGTAAGAAAATTTCCTTAAAATCAACTTAGTTGAAACTGTATTTTAAAAAATCATTCATTTAAAACATAAAATATTGCTTGAAAAAATGTGGAGAATACAGAACACTCCAAAGAAAAATACTCATTAGGATACATTCCAATCAAACTCTAATAGAAAACTGATGGCAGCACAACAAGATAATGTTCTACATTTTAAAAAATTGTCTTCCATAATTTTGCTAAAGATGATAATAGTAAATATGACTAGGGTATTTATTTACTTTTATTTTAATGGGCATTAGAATTGTTTATTTAAATGCTAGGTTTCTATAATCCTGGAATACAACTGAAGATGAAAATATTAACTCTTTATGATTTTTTTAAAAAACACAAAAATATCTTAGAATGCCACAGAGAAAGAGCAAATCTATTCAATGCAAGCAGTAATAACTAGGTCAAATCACATATGACCAAAATGCAGCTTAGTATTTATTTTTCAAAGAAACTCTACTCACATTAATCATTTTAGGCTAAAACAGAGACACATACTTTAGAGCTATAAAATATACTTGGAAATTTGAAAGCTTCATAGTTAAATATAATAAAGAAAAATGACATAGCATTTTAGTACTGAATTCTTCTGGAGATATCCATTTAGGAAGGAAACAGGTCATGTGAGAATCATCTCACTCAGTATTTCTTTTAAAATATTTAAATAGTTAACTAGAAAAGAAATTAATAAAATAATCTATTTACCTGACCGCTACCCACAGTTGCCATGTTGATTTCTGCCACTCCTTGACCTTCATTCTGCCGTTCGGCTTCATGTGAGCCAGCTTCATGCTTGCTCTGAGATGACCTCTGTTAATATGGAGTTAACATCAATACATACAAAAATGGTGCATGCTTTCTCAGCCCACAGCTTTCCTTCTTTCTTGCTCTAAAGCTCTGAAGGCCTCAATGACACAGGTTCACAAAAGCACGGAGCTGCACTCCATAGCCTCCAGCGGGCTGTCAGCTGCCTGTCTCGGTCACAGCAAAGTGAAGTGTGTCCCTCGAACACTAGGGCTGCACAAGACAAAGGGTTTTCTGAGACCCACAGAAACACCATCCTCCACCAGCTGTGCTCACATCACTATCGGGGACATAACCCAACTAGAGCAAATAACTGTCTTTTCCGCAAGGTCACATGGTTCTGGTATTTAATAGAGCTGCAAATATAGCAGTTACTATAGCTTATAAATACCTTCTATGTAAGTATATTTATACTTACACACACATATATTTTTATATACATCTGCTAATAAAAGTAATATGAAACCAACAGATAAGCTCTTAGATTCTAATATGAATAAAACCAAAACCTTTTCTAATGTAACCACCATCTGTTAGGTAAAGTGAAAGGGCAAGATTATATCCAGTAAAAGCAGTAATTTCAAGACAGATTATATCTAGTACAAAGCAGTCACTTTGAAAACTATCACCACAGAATCAAAGAAAGAAAATAATCAAGTATCTTTTATAGAAACAATTACCAGTGTGCCTCCTCTAGGAACATTATAGGCAAAATTAAAAATTACACATTAAAAATTGTGACATAATAATGGAAAACTATGTTACAAAATGGCTTCCACTGGAATTTATTTAAACATAAAGCTTTCCTAGACCATTTAAAATGTGACTTTAAAATAATTTACATATACTATTTCCATCAATAAACAAGTGTAAGTTATACATAGGCAAAAGAGAAGTAGTCCCAATAATTCAGAAACAAGAAAAAACAGTACCTTGGGAAAGTGATACCATAAAATTCAACAAAATCATCTAAAGCAGAGAATACAAAGTCAGTGAAGAGAAAAAATGAATCAACGAGCACTAAATCTACAAAGATTTGACACTGACATCACTGAAGATGTCAATATAAAAGTAATTATTGAGTATGTGCTATGTCAGTTACTTGCAATAGGGCTGGAGAACACAGTACTGACAAACCCAGGCATCGTTCAACGCACTCTTCCAGATTTAGTCTAGTCAGGGATGCTATCAAATAATGAAAGAAACAACAGTAAAGTTAAACACTTCGACAAGCACTCTGAAAAAAGAGCACAAGTTGCTTATAAGGATATATAACAGAGGGACATCAGACATTGTGGGAGTCGGGGGAAGTGCTCTCTTAGGAAGTATTGTTTGGACTGAGATCTAAAATATAAACAGGAGTTCTAGGAAACGGGATATGGCAGAGGATGAAGGAAACAGAGACCACATGCAAAAATTTAGGGAAATAGAGACCATATGCAAAGGAGCTGTGATGAGAGAAACGTGGTTTGCTCTAGGATATCAAAGAATTACAGTGTGAAGAGTAGAACAGAGAGATGGTTAAAAAAAGGAACTTAATGATTTTGTTGAATTTTAGTGTGATTCTCAGATGGCACTCATGCCCCCACATAACCAATACTCTAAAGGAAAAAGGTGCATGTATTCTGATCGTTTAAACTCAAATTTTGAATGGTCTAAGAAGATGGGAAACACAAGAGATCAACTTGCAGACTAAATATTAAAGTAAGTGGGAGATGACAGTCCTTTACACCCAGGGAAGCACTGATGCTTGGAGACAGAGGTCAACCTGAAGGACTGCACGACAGACTGGATACAGTGAGTGGAAGAAGAGATCTGGGGTCACAAACTACTCTTCTGTTTCTTAGCTCACACAGCTGAATAATGGTGGTACCATTCATGGAGACAGATAATACTAAAGGAGAAGGAGGATTTGGAGGATGTGGGGGTCACAAGGAGGACTTAGGAGGAGACCATCATTAGTTGTGCTTTGGTTACGTTGGATTTAAAATGCCTTTAAGACAATTCACCCACTTTAAGTGTACAACTCAATGACATTGAATAAACTTACCAAGAATCACTATATTTCAGTTTTAGACCATTTTCATCATTCTAAAAAGATCCTTCATGCTCATTTATAGGTAATCCCCATTCCCACTCACAGCTCCAAGTAACTATGACTCTGCTCTGTAAACTCGTCTTTTCTGTACGTTTATTGTAAATGGAATATACGGACTTACATGTCTAGCTACTTTTACTCAGTATAATGTTTTTGAGGTTCACCTCAGTTATAGTGTGTGTCAACAATTTGTTCCTTTTAATTGCCGAGTAGTATTACATTGTAACGGTATACATTTTATTTATTGATTTACCAGTTGATACACTTTTGCATTTTTCTACTTTTGGGCTACTGTGAATAATACTTCCATGAATATTCAAATTAAAGTCTCTGTGTGGACATATGTGCTCATTTCTCTTAGATAGCTAGAAGTGGAATTGCTGGGTCATATGGTAACTATACCTTTAATACTTTAGATAACTGCCAAACTTTTCCAAGTGGCTGAACCATTTTACATTCCCATCAGCAACATATGACAGCTTCTATTTATCCACATCCGTGCCAATGCTTATTGTTTTCCTCACGATTACAGCCATCCTAGTGAGTATAGAGTGATATAGCATTGTGGTTTTAACTTGACTTCCTTAACATCCAATGATGTCGAGCCTATTTTCATGTGCTTATTAGCCATTCCTATGAATTTTTCTGGTGAAATGTGTATTCAAATCTTTAGCCCATTTGTAAGTTGGGTTGTCTCTTTATTAATGAGTTATAAGAGTACTCTGCATGGGATTTTAAAAACTATTTCTCATTGGCTATTTTCTAGAGACTATTAAATCATGCCACAATTTTCCTTATAGCTCCCATCTTTTGGGGCCCCTCCCCCCCAAATGGTATACATTTGTCAGTAAATAACCTATAGAATACAAAAGAAAGTGGTAGGACTGGTTGCCTCATGTACCCTCTTGGAACTTCTGAGATTTGAATCAAGTGCAATAGTTATATCATCTGAGTTATATCCTGCATCTAGATCTTAAACCAGAATTGTTAGCAGGTAGGGCAAAGATAGTGTTATAAGATGCTTCATGGTGGAGAAATTATTTGGCAGACATCTTTTCTTCTCAGTACTGTATGTGAACTAATTTATGAGTATCTGATCCCGTTTTCTCCATTTTCTAGCTTCTCCTTCTGATAGTAATAAAGAAACAGCAAACAGTAAAATTAAAAACCTTTCTTTCTTAAATAAGACATGATACCTTCTTTTAGTTTATATTCACTGAATAAATGTAACGACTTAAGGCTATGAAAAATATGGCCATTTTTATAACAAAAAGAAACAAGAATAGACTAGGTTATGGTGGTAGACAGTTGGTCCCAAATCCAATGATATAAATGAAATCTTGAACAGATAAAAAAACACAAACAAGCCCCCAACCTGCAATAAACTTATAATTGTACTGATAATGAGAACTATTATTAACAAATGACAGTTTTTCTTAGGAATTTCTAGAGGCCAGAATGTTGGTAACGTTTGGAAATGTACTGACAGTGAGTATATTATACCAGGCAAATGATGACCAAAAGAAGCCCCGTGCAGCAATACTAACAGCAAAGAAGGCTATTTAACACACATGAAAGAGTCAATCAAGTAGAAAAAATAAGTGTAAATATTGATTTAGAAATTTAAAAAAAAACAACCCTGTTGATGCAGCCAAACAGTAAAAATCATAATACAAGAAAGATGGTGAATAAAAGCTAACTATAACTAAAGAAGCTAGAAAAACAACAGCAAACACTCAAAGCAGAAAAAATATATATAAAAAGAAAATATAAATGCAGTGCTGCTCAATAAAAAACAAAAGTTGCCTCTCTAAAAACAGTTTTAAAAATAGAGTATAGTAATTTTGATCAAGGGGAAAAAAAAACAAAACACCACAGATAAACTACCCTGGAAACCCAAAGGGGCCATAATAACCAGAATGCCACATACAGCAATGCCAATGACATTGAAAAAGGAGTAAAGAGATAGTTTTGTTTTAGTTTGGAAAGAAAAAAACAGTACTGAAGAGTTAATATTGCAAAAAGGACACAGTCTGTATATTACAAATATTTGGTTCATACTGACTTAAAACATCCAGATTAAACTACTTTTAGCAATATGACTATTACACTGAACTTGACTACTTAGCAAGTACATGTTTCTACATATTTCAAATTCAAATGTACTGAAGCCAAAGCTTCTAAGAGATTTAAAAAGCAAGGCATGCATGACCAGAGTCTTAAAAGACACTGTTTTCAAAATTATACTTTTTGACATTAGAATTAGTTGTCTTCTCTGTGTGTAAATGGGCTTGCACTAAGTTTCTGCCTCCAAACAGAACTGTTCATTATCCAGTCAGATTCTCAGGGCTGGCAGTAAGTGCTGTTGCTGTGGTTTACTTGCCAAGTCATGTCCGACTCTTTTGCAACCCCATGGACGGTAGTCCACCAGGTGTCTCTTTCTACTGGATTTACTAGGGAAGACTACTGGGGTGGGTTGCCATTTCGTTCTCCAGGGAATCTTCCCGACCCAGTGATAGAACCTGCGTCTCCTGGGCTGGCAGGCGGATTCTTTACCATCGAGCTACTTGGGAAGGATGCTGGTGATGAAAGGACACGTCAGATTTGTTTCGCATACAAAAGTTTTCTCTCACTCTAAAAGCTGTGCAGCTACTATAAAAACATTACAAAACTGGCCAAACTAAGAAAACAAGGAGGTATTAGCAGTGGTTACCTGCCTTTTCATATTATTTCTGAAAGACTGTTTGTGCATATTAAAAAATGGGATCAAAGTGTACATACTATTTTGTATCTCATAAACATTTTAAAATATCAACAAGCACTTCATCATGTTTTTAGTAATTATAGTTAGAAAAAAGCACTAGGTTGATATTTCATTCTTTGCATTCTCTTCTTTTTTCCTGTATGATCTGGAATGTGAGTCTCAATCTGGCTGCATATTAGAAACTTTGCATTGGTATATCCCCAAATACTGAGCCAATTTTTCCTAGCAACAATTCTGTATTGTTCAATGAGGACTTTTATTCAACACTTTTTGCTCTTATTGCAGAGAGACAGGTCATCCTGTAGTTGACTTAAGAAGAAATACTTTATTTTCTCTGAGCCTCCCACATGCTATTTTTCCTTATTCAGCAATAGTTCATTTAAGTTCCATGTAGGTTTTCTTTTTATTTACCCATAAACAAAGTGACAAGTGCCCAAATTCAGTGGCTATAAACAGATAGCTGAAGGGATGGTTTTTTATACCCCATCCTTCTGTGTAGTGATCAAAACCAAATTTCAGCTGAAGAGCTGACAAATATGGTTTTAACCCCCTTTTTAATCCTCATTTCCAGAAGTACCTAGTGTAACCAACTCTGGAAACTTTCAGGACTCCACAGTGTAAAATGAGTTGCTTTGTGACCTCCTACTGCTCACTCTGGGGTCAGCTCTCTACCATAATCTAGAAGAATTGTTTGTTTATCTGCTTTGCAGTTCTCCAAATTTTATTGTCACCTTCCCTGGTATTTGTGCTTTTTCATTTTACCCTTTTACTGTCATTTTAATGAAGTTTGTAAAGTAAGCACAGATAAATGTATATGATCAACTTTTACTATGGATTACACAAGGAGATAGCTTATTTACAAACTGTTAGTAGCCAAATTATATGTAAACAGATAACTGAAGTAAGGTATCTATTTATGGCTCTATAAGCTTTAATTGCATAAAAGTTATGAAGAAATCATACTAGTATAGATTTTTGAAATCTATACTTAATTTAATGAAAAAGCTTATCAAGTGTCTCAATTCTCTAGAGCATCTATTTCAATGACGCCATGCTAATTATACATATTTTCTTTTCTTAGAACAACCACCTATCATTATAACTACAAACAAAAGAGACAATTCACTAACCTTCGGTTGCTTGGGACTGTAAAAGCTGTCGTATACGAAGTATGTCCTTTTCTATTTGTTGAATTCTGGTTATTCTTCGCTAAAATAAAATAAGTAACCAAGTTAGATCTATTTTTATTAAAAAAAAACATTAGTTTTTAATATTAATTTAACATTAACCATTCTATGGTTACCATTTAAAAGTAGGATTATATCAAATCATTCTTTTTTCTATGCCAAGTCATTCTTATGTGAGAATTAGATACATATACATATACATATTCATATACTGAGGACATCAGTGCATCAGTTCAACTTTTTAACATATCTAACTTTATAAAACAGATCCCTAAATTTAGGAAAACTGTACAAATGCAAGTTATGTATCTACTTGGACCATAAAGAAAGGTGAGGGCTGAAGAACTGATGCTTCTGAACTGTGGTGTTGGAGAAGACTCTTGAGAGTCCAGTGGACCACAAGGAGATCCAACCAGCCCATCCTAAAGTCCTGAATATTCACTGGAAGGACTAATGCTGAAACTGAAGCTCCAATACTGTGGCCACCTGATGCGAAGAGCCAACTCACTGGAAAAGATCTTGATGCTGAGAAACATTGAAGGCAGAAGGAGAAGGGGACAACAGAGGATAAGATGGTTAGATGGTATCATGGATTTCAACGGACATGAGTTTGAGCAAACTCAGGGAGACAGTGAAGGACAGGAAAGCCTGGCAATGCTGCAGTTCACAGAGTAGCAAAGACCTGGACATGACTGAGCAACTGAACAACACATGATACATAACAGTGTGAAACTGGTATATAAAAGCTGTTCTCAAAAACTTTCAAAAAGAAAATTACATCTGAATTTAAACTTTTATATTAATTCAGATGTCAGTTCAGTATAATGAGTTTATGTAAAGTATGGCATCCTGTAAAGAGAAAGAGCATCTGATTTTTTTTAAGAAGCACCAGTACGTAAACAATAAGAACAATCTTCCCTAAAGTTATTCCTATTACAGGTCAGCAGTACCTTTCAGAGTTAGCTTTCCCAAATACTTCAGCTAAACATTACTCCAAACACTAAAGATCACAATGATGGTAGGAGTTATTGCTTCCCCCATATACTGAGATCTTCAAGTGAACACAAAGCAGTAACTACAGATCAAACAATGTGGAAGTGAAAAATGTGGGAAATGTTTTAAAAATAAGTACTGCCAATATTTTATCATCAACTGCCAGAATTCCATAGTTGACACTGTAACATTGGTATAAGAAACTGTATTGTAAGAGTAATTGTTTCAATGAGGAAAAAGTGTCAGAAAATAGACGGAGTGATTTGCAAACTTTTTATGATTATGCACCCATCAATGAAAGATTTTTGAGCATGTATACTTCAATAGATAATTAAAGTATTATAACAAATAGCTTTAAGTATATACAGCTAAAAAGCTTACATACAAAACTTACCCTTGAATCATACATAGTTTTGTTTAAATACAATGTCCTTATGATTTTATTGCCATAGTAGGAATCATTATTGTTGCTGTTTTTTGGAAAAGTTCAAAACAGATGTGCTCACCAAAAAAGAAACCTTCCTCTCTCAGTCCCTCAGTTGTATCACTACAACTATGCTAATTCTCTATCACAATTCTGAAAATAGTGAACTTAAGGTAAATAATCACACTCCTCTCTCACGCTAGTAAAGTAATGCTCAAAATTCTCCAAGCCAGGCTTCAGTAATACATAAACTGTGAACTTCCAGATGTTCCAGCTGGTTTTAGAAAAGGCAGAGGAACCAGAGATCAACCTGCCAACATCCGCTGGAACATCGAGAAAGCAAGAGAGTTCCAGAAAAACATCTATTTCTGCTTTATTGACCATGCCAAAGCCTCTGACCGTGTGGATCACAAAAAACTGTGGAAAATTCTGAAACAGATGGTCACACCAGGCCACCTGACCCACCTCTTGAGAAACCTATATGTAGGTCAGGAAACAACAGTTAGAACTGAACATGGAACAACAGACTGGCTCCAAATAGGAAAAGGAGTACATCAAGGCTGTATATTGTCACTGTGCTTATTTAACTTATATGAAGAGTACATCATGAGAAATGCTGGGCTTGAAGAATCACAAGCGGGAATCCAGACTGCTGGGAGAAATATCAATAACCTCAGACACGGAGATGACACCACCCTTACGGCAGAAAGTGAAGAACTAAAGAGCCTCTTGATGAAAGTGGAAGAGGAGAGTGAAAAAGTTGGCTTAAAGCTCAACATTCAGAAAACTAAGATCATGGCATCTGGTCCCATTACTTCATGGCAAATAGATGGGGAAACAGTGAAAACAGTGGCTGACTTTATTTTCCTGGGCTCCAAAATCACTGCAGATGGTGACTGCAGCCATGAAATTAAAAGACGCTCACTCCTTGGAAGGAAAGTTATGACCAACCTAGATAGCATATTAAAAAGCAGAGACATTACTTTGTCAACAAAGGTCCGTCTAGTCAAGCTTATGGTTTTTCCAGTGGTCGTGTATGGATGTGAGAGTTGAACTGTGAAGAAAGCTGAGCACCGAAGAATTGATGCTTTTGAACTGTGGTACTGGAGCAGACTCGAGAGTCCCTTGGACTGCAAGGAGATCCAACCAGTCCATCCTAAAGGAGATCAGTCCTGAATATTCATTGAAGGACTGATGCTGAAGCTGAAACTCCAATACTTTTGCCACCTCATGCGAAGAGTTGACTCACTGGAAAAGACCCTGATGTTGGGAGGAATTGGGGGCAGGAGGAGAAGGGGATGACAGAGGATGAGATGGCTGGATGGCATCACCGACTCGCTGGACATGAATGTGGGTAAACTCCGGGAGCTGGTGATGGACAGGAAGGCCTGGTGATCTGTGATTCATGGGGTCGCAAAGAGTTGGACATGACTGAGCGACTGAACTGAACTGAAGGTAAATAATATTTTCTATTTAAGACATTTTACCGTGTCCAATTTTCACCATGAAAACATGCTGAAGAAGAAATACTTTTAGTAGCTCTCTAAAGATTCTGCAGAGATGAGTGATTACTTCTACATCAGACACCAAATACATCCTGGCATTACAGAAACAACAAAACTATCTACACTTATTAGTTTCATAATATTTCATTGTTTTCCTCTCTCTATATAACCAGCTCCCCCTCACCAATAAAGTCCCAAGTCAAAATTTTTAATATTTAGAGGGTGAAAACAGGAAAATATACCTAACATTCCTCTTCACAGAACTGTATTTCTGTATTGCTATTAGGTCACTAGACCCTGTAATCAAGTCTGCACCTTGATGACTGCTTCCACAATAACATTTGTGCTTTCGTTACTCAACATAAAATGGAAGAAGTCAGTAGCACTTCTTTCCATTCTCTGTATGACAATCTTGAATATTTATGAAATTAAATAAAATGCAACATGCTTAATTGTTCAGGCATATAGACATGGTATGACTTTTGAAAAACTGATATAAAAATTATTTAGTAATATAATTTGATATATATATTGAAATACCATGTAGAATCAAACCCCATACTCGCCAGAGACACTCAGAGGGCTCAAACAAACTTTATGTGCACCAGGACCCAGAGACTCCACAGAGACGGAGACAGAACTGTGTTTGGGTGTCTCCTGTGAACATGTGGGTCAGCAGTGGACTGCTGCAGAGGCAGGGGCTCTGAGTACAGTAGACCTGAGTATGGCATAAGCTGTCTCAGAGGAGGTCACCATTAACCCAACATAGAGCTGCCAGAACTCACACAGGACTGGGGAAACAGACTCTGGGAGGGCACAAATAGAACCTCGTGTGCACTAGGACCCAGGAGAAAGGAGCAGTGACCCCACAAGAGACTGACCCAGACTTGCCCATGAGTGTCCAGGAGTCTCTGGCAGAGGCAGGGGTCGGCGGTGGCCTGCTGCAGGGTCAGGGGCACTGGATGTAGCAGTGCAGGCATGTGACCTTTTGAGCGAGGTCGCCATTATCTTCACTACCTCCACCATACTTTGGCCTCAGATAAATAACAGGGAGGGAACATAGCCCTGCCCTTCAACAGAGGATTGGATTAAAGGTTCACAGAGCATGGCCCCGCCAAACAGAACAAGACCCAGTTTCCCCCTCAGTCAGTCTCTCCCATCAGGAAGCTTCATAAGCCTCTTATCCTGATCCATCAGAGGGCAAACAGACTCAAAACCACAATCACAGAAAACTAACCAAACTGATCACATGGACCACAGCCTTGTCTAACTCAATCTAACTATGAGCATGCCTTGTAGGGTCAACCAAGATGGATGGGTCATGGTGGAGAGTTCTGACAAAACATGGCCCATTGGAGAAGGGAAAGGCAAACCACTTCACTATTCTTGCCTTGAGAACCCCAACAACAACATGAAAATGCAAAAAGGCAGGGCACTGAAAGATGCACTCCCTGGGTTGGTAGGTGCCCACTATGCTCCTAGAAATAACTCCACAAAGACTGACGAGATGGAGCCAAGCAAAAACAACATTCAGTTGTGGATGTGATGGTGACGGAAGCAAAGTCCAATGCTGATAGAGCAATACTGCATAGGAATGCTAGGTCCATGAATCAAGGCAAACTGGAAGTGGTCAAACAGGAGATGGCAAGAGTGAACGTCAATATTTTAGGAATCAGCAAACTAAAATGGATTGGAATGGGTGAATTTAATTCAGATGACCATTATTACTACTGTGGGAAAGAATCCCTTAGAAGAAATGTCATAAGTCAACAAAAGCACTCGAAATGCTTGGGTGCAGTCTCAAAAATGACAGAATGATCTCTGTTCATTTCCAAGGCAAACCATTCAGTATCATGGTAATCCAAGCTTGTGCCCCGACCGGTAATGCTGAGGAAGCTGAAGTTGAACGGTTCTGTGAAGACCTACAAGACCTTCTAGAACTAACACCCAAAAAAAGATGTCCTTTTCATTACATGGGACTAGAATGCAAAGTAGGAAGTCAAGAAACACCTGGAGTAACAGGCAAACTTGGCCTTGGAGTACAGAATGAAGCAGGGCAAAGGCTAATAGAGTTTTGCCAAGAGAACACCCTGGTCATAGCAAACACCCTCTTCCAGTAACACAAGAGAAGATTCTACACATGGTTTTCACCAGACGGTCCACACTGAAATCAGACTAATTATATTCTTTGCATCCAAAGATGGAGAAGCTCTATAGAGTCAGCAAAAACAAGACCAGAAGCTGACTGTGGCTTAGATCATGAACTCCTTATTGCCAAATTCAGACTTAAACTGAAGAAAGTAGGGAAAAACTACCAGACCAATCAGATATGACCTAAATCAAATCCCTTATGACGATGCAGTGGAAGTGAGAAATAGATTCAAGAGATTAGATCTGATAGACAAGACTGCCTGAGGAACTATGGACGGAGGTTCGTGACATTATACAGGAGACAGGGAGCAAGACCATCCCCAAGAAAAAGAAATGCAAAAAGGCAAAATGGTTGTCTGAGAAGGCCTTACAAATAGCTGTGAAGAGAAGTGAAAGGCAAAGGAGAAAAGGAAAGATACACTCATTTGAATGCAGAGTTCCAATGAATAGCAAGGAGAGATAAGAAAGCCTTCCTTAGTGACCAATGCAAAGAAATAGAGGAAAACAACAGAAAGGGAAAGATGAGATTTCGTCAAGAAAATTAGAGATACCAAGGGAATATTTCATGCAAAGATGGGCACAATAAAGGACAGAAATGGTATGGACCAACAGAGGCAGAATGTATTAAGAAGAGGTGGCAAGAATACACAGAAGAACTGTACAAAAAGATCTTCACAAACCAGATGATCAAAATGATATGATCACTCACCTAGAGCAGACATCCTGGAATGCGAAGTCAAGTGGGCCCTAGGAAGCATCATTACGAACAAAGCTAGTGGAGGTGATGGAATTCCAGTTAAGCTATTTCAAATCCTCAAAGACGATGCTATGCAAGTGTTGCACTCAATATGGTAGCAAATTTGGAAAACTCAGCAATGACTGCAGGACTGGAAAGGGTCAGTTTTCATTCCAATCCCAAAGAAAGGCAATGCTGAAGAATGCTCAAACTACCACACAATTGCACTCATCTCACATGCTAGCAAGGTAATGCTCAAAATTCTCCAAACCAGACTTCAACAGTATGTGAACCATGAACTTCCAGATGTTCAAACTGGATTTAGAAAAGGCAGAGGAACCAGAGATCAAATTGCCAACGCCTGCTGACTCATCGAAAAAGCAAGAGAGTTCCAGAAAAAACATTTATTTCTGCTTTATTGACTATGCCAAAGCCTTTGACTGTGTGGGTCACAACAAACTGTGGAAAATTCTGAAAGAGACGGGAATACCAGACCACCTGATCTGCCTCTTGAGAAATCTGTATACAGGTCAGGAAGCAACAGTTAGAACTGGACATGGAACAACAGACTGGTTCCAAATAGGAAAAGGAGTACGTCAAGGCTGTATATTGTCACCCTGCTTATTTAACTAATGTGCAGTGTACATCATGAGAAATGCTGGGCTGGATGAAGCACAAGCTGGAATCAAGACTGCTGGGAGAAATATCAATAACCTCAGATATGCAGATGACACCACCCTTATGGCACAAAGTGAAGAAGAACTAAAAAGCCTGTTAATAAAAGTGAAAGAGGAGAGCGAGACAGTTGGCTCTAAACTCAACATCAAAATTAAGATCATGGCATCTGGTCCCATCACTTCATGGCAAATAGATGGGGGAAACAATGGAAACAGTGACAGACTTTATTTTTTGGGACTCCAAAATCACTGCAGATGGTGACTGCAGCCGTGAAAGGAAAGACGCTTGCTCCTTGGAAGAAAATTTATGACCCACCTAGACAGCACATTAAAAAGCAGAAACATCACTTTTCCAACAAAGGCCCGTCTAGTCAAAGCTATGGCTTTTCCAGTAGTCATGCATGGATATGAGAGTAGGACTTAAAGAAAGCTGAGTGCCGAAGCATAGATGCTTTTGAACTGTGGTGTTGGAGAAGACTCTTGAGAGTCCCTTGGACTGCAAGGAGATCCAACCAGTCCATCCTAAAGGAAATCAGTCCTGAATATTCATTGGAAGGACTGACGCTGAAGATTCAACTCCAAGACTTTGGCCACCTGATGCGAAGAACTGACTCATTTAAAGACCCTGATGCTGGAAAGACTGAAGGCGGGAGGAGAAGGGGATGGCAGAGGATGAGATGGTTGGATGGCAACACTGACTTAATGGACATGAGCTTGAGTAAACTCCGGGAGCTGGTGATGGACAGGGAGGCCTGGTGTGCTGCAGTCCATGGGGTTGCAGAGTCCGACATAACTGAGCCACTGAACAGAAGTGAACTGAATAGTTCAGTATGAATTCAGGACAGCTCTCAAGAAATTAGGAATAGAAGGTAAATTCCTTAACGTGATAAATGGTATCAAAAACCTTAAGTAAACAGCATACTTAATCGTGAAATTTCAGAATTCTCTTTAAAGCCAAGGTGAGATGAAGAAGACCAATTATCATTGCTTTATTCAAAGATGTATTACATTTCTTATATAATACAAAGAGGGAAAAAAGGACTGGAAAAGACAAAACTGTCATTACTTGGAGACAATTTAACATCTAAATGAAAAAATCCAAGAAAATCTTAAACTACTGAGACAATCTAACAAAAGAGTTCAGGAAGAGTCCTGGATACATCAAATTTAGTAATGTAAACTAGAGAAAATTCCATTCACAATAGCAACAAAAACTAAGATATCTAGGAATAAATGAAAAAAAAAAAAGATGTGTAAGAGGATCATGAAGAATATGGACTACAGAGAATGAGATGTTTGGATAGCATCACAGACTCACTGGACATGAATTTGAGCAAACTGTGGGAGAAAGTGAAGGACAGGGAAGTCTGGTATGCTGTAGACCATGAGGCTGTAAAGAGTTGGACATGACTTAACAATTGAACAACAAGGGTTTTATGAAGAATGTTATAAAGCTTTTCTGAAGGGCATAAAATAAGACCCAAATGAATGAGATACAAAACGAGTAACAGTACCTAATATTTACTTGGAATTTGCTAAACTCCAAGGGTTTTATGCATATTAACTCATTTAATCCTTACATTTTTTACAGGGAATCATTTTCTACATTTTACCAATGAGAAAACTGAGGCAGAGTTTAAACAAGATCACTGTGCTGATAAGTGACACGGAATTAGAATCCAGAGACCAATCTTTCAACCAAGATCCAATCTTCATACTGTAAAGATATAAATTCTCCTGAAATTAATTTATAAATTCAATGTATAACTAATCAAAAGTCAATAAGGTTTTTCCTTGAAGAAAATAAGCTGATACTAAATTTCAAATAAAAGAGTAATGAAACAGAATATAAACACATTTTTACAGACGTAAATAAGTAGGACTCATACTACAAGACTTAAGATTAATAAAATTATAGCAAATAAAACAAGTGTGGTATCCAGAGAAGCTAAAACAGACTAATGGAACAGAGTTCACAAATATTCAGCAAATACAACTTCTCAAATGCCAAAAACAGCATTACTAATCCATGGGGAAACAGAGATGCATCCAATAAATGTTAATGGAAAATTCTGTTAACAACATAAATATATATCTATCTGTGTGTATCTGTATGTCTGTATATATCACTAATTATATAATTATTGAATAGAAATTATACTGCATATAACATATACTATATACACACATTTAAAAATCATATGCATGAGTGTTTATATATATATATACATAAAATTAGATTCCTACCTCTAAAACTAAAAGATGATGCTATGAAAGTGCTGCACTCAATATGTCAGCAAATCTGGAAAACTCAGCAGTGGCCATCGGACTGGAAAAGGTCAGTTTTCATTCCAATCCCAAAGAAAGGCAATGCCAAAGAATGCTCAAACTACCTCACAATTGCACTCATCTCAAACGTTGGTAAAGTAATGCTCAAAATTCTCCAAGCCAGGCTTCAACACTACATAAACTGTGAACTTCCAGATGTTCAAGCTGGTTTTAGAAAAGGCAGAGGAACCAGAGATCAAATCGCCAACATCCGCTGGAACATCGAGAAAGCAAGAGAGTTCCAGAAAAACATCTATTTCTGCTTTATTGACTATGCCAAAGCCTCTGACTGTGTAGATCACCACAAACTGAGGAAAATTCTGAAAGAGATGGGAATACCAGACCACCTGACCTGCCTCTTGAGAAACCTGTATACAGGTCAGGAAGCAACAGTTAGAACTGAACATGGAACAACAGACTGGTTCCAAATAGGAAAAGGAGTACGTCAAGGCTGTATATTGTCACCCTACTTATTTAACTAAAGTGCAGTGCTCGCTTTGGCAGCACATATGCTAAAATTAACTAATGTGCAGAGTACATCATGAGAAACGCTGGGCTGGATGAAGCACAAGCTGGAATCAAGACTGCCAGGAGAAATATCAATAACCTCAGATATGCAGATGACAGCACCCTTATGGCAGAAAGTGAAGAACTAAAGAACCTCTTGATGAAAGTGAAAGAGGGCAGTGAAAAAGTTGGCTTAAAGCTTAACATTCAGAAAACTTAAGATCATGGCAACTGGTCCCATCACTTCATGGAAAATAGTTGGGGAAACAGTGGCTGAGTTTATTTTTTTGGGCTCCAAAATCACTGCAGATGGTGATTGCAGCCATGAAATTAAAAGACACTTACTCCTTAGAAGGAAAGTTATGACCAACCTAGACAGCATATTAAAAAGCAGAGACATTACTTTGCCAACAAACATCCGTCTAGTCAAGGCTATGGTTTTTCCAATGGTCATGTATGGATTGTTGGATTATAAAGAAAGTTGAGTGCCGAAGAATTGATGCTTTTGAACTGTGGTGTTCAAAAGAGAAGACTCTTTTTTTTTTTTTTATTCCCCATCCCGATCCCCTCTCCCACCTCCCTGGAGAAGACTCTTGAGAGTCCCTTGGACTGCAAGGAGATCCAACCAGTCCATCCTAAAGGAGAGCAGTCCTGTGTATTCATTGGAAGGACTGATATTGAAGCTGAAACTCCAATACTTTGGCCACCTGATGTGAAGAAATGAGTCATTTGAAATGACCCTGATGCTGGGAAAGATGAGGGCGGGAGGAGAAGGGGATGACAGAGGATGAGATGGCTGGATGGCATCACCGACTCAATGGACATGGGTTTGGGTGGACTCCGGGAGTTGGTGATGGACAGGGAGGCCTGGCGTGCTGCGGTTCATGGGGTCGCAAAGAGTCGGACATCACTGAGCAACTGAACTGACTTACTGACCTCTAAAACATATATAATAGCAAATCTGAGATGAATTAACGATCTAATTGAAAAATAAAACATTAGACTTACTAGAAAAAAATAGGGTATATTTAAAGATAGGAAAAGATGTAAAAATAGGTTGAAGAAAGCACAAATACGACAATATAACTAATTTAGCATTACAATAAAAAATAATTTTTTGTTATCATTAAGCAAAAGTAGGTAACAGATTTGGCAGGGAACAGTTATGAAATACATCATGTATAACAGATGGGTATTAAGAGTATATTAAAATATCTCTCAAATATAAATGAATAAGACATCTAACAATATGAAAAAAACAGCAAAAAGAAAATCTTAAAAGTCTAATACATATATGAAAAGATATTCAACTTCAGTAGCACTCATGAAAGTATAAACTAAATGACAAGATAATGTTTCATATGCTCATTGATTGTTAATTATAAAGTTTGACTCACAATTTCTGAAGGAAAAAAAGAAAACAAGAGTCAAAGGAAACAGAATTCTCATATACTCCTGGGAGAAACGCAAACTGATAAAATCATTTTGAGGGCAATCTGGCCAACACTATTCAGAACACTCCTACCTTAGGACCAGCAATTATGCTTTCAGGTATGTGTACCAGAGCAGAGGTCAGCAAGTTAAGGCTTGCCAGTCATCTGTTTATGAATCATGTTTTACTGAAACACAGTCATGCTCATTTGCTCATATACTGTTGTCTATGGTTGCTTTCTTGCTACAAAGGCAGAGTTGAGTAGTTGCAACAGACCACATGGCTGACAAAGTCTAAGCTACTTACCATACAGCCCTCTAAGAAAAAGACTCTTGACCTAGAAAAACTTTTGTGCACGTTTATAGGATATGGATAAGTATGTTTATCAGAGTTGTTTCAACAGTGAGAAATTATAAATCACCTAAATATATGTCAAGCAGAAAACAGGTAAAGCTACACAGAACTATGTCATCCATGTATTTATAAAACATTACAGCAGCACAGAAGGATAAGTAACTTTCGTTCTACCAATCCCCAACTCCCAGAAAAAGCTCTTATGAATAAGCTGATGTACATTTATCCAACCTTTTCTTACACGCATAGAGGAGAGTAGGGAGCACCATACTATGAGCCCAAATTTGTGTTGAACAAATAAAGAAACAAATAAATAAATAACCAAACTGTTAATGGAGACAGGCAGAGACTAATTCAAATAGGCATGGGCAAGAGTGGATTTTGTTTCAATTTCCCCAAAACTGTTCCACAGTCATTTGTATGTGTTTTATTGGTCATCTGCATTTTCTTTTCAATAAACTGAATGATTACATCCTCTGCCCATATAAAAAGTTGTCTTTTTCTTCTTAGTTTGTAGAATTCTTACAGTACAGGGATATTAAACCTTTCCCCCTTGATGTGTCACAAATAGTTTCCCGTATTTTTTTTTCCTGCAGGATGAATGCTTTAAAATTTTACAAAATAAATCCTGTCCCCTCCTATTGCTTTTGAGTTTCCATTCTTAATTAAGATCTCTCTTGTCCTATATTTTCTTCTATTAATTTTATTTTTTACATTTAGATATTTAACTCACCTGTAACTCTTCATGTACAAGATGTGAGGTAGGGATCTAATTTAATTTCTCTACTACTAGATAGGGCTTCCTTGGTGGCTCAGTGGTAAAGAATCTGCCTGCCAATGAAGGAGATGTGGGTTCAATCCCTGGGTCAGGAAGATCCCCTGGAGAAGGAAATGGCGACCCATTCCAGTATTCTTGCCTGAGAAATCCCATGGACAGAGAAGGCTGACGGCCTACAGTTCACAGGGTCACGAAAGAATCGGACACGACTTAGTGACTAAAAAACAACCACCACCAGAAAGGTTCCCAGTTATCATCTATGTTCTCACTGAGTTATTTACCATTCCCCCCCCCCCAAACTTGCAACTTCTATCATTAAAAGATTCCAGATTTTCTTACATCTTTTTCTAGTCTCTATTCTGTTCTATTTGCCTATGTCTATTCCTGTGCTATTAATATCATACTGTGATTACTGCAACACCTTTACAGCAAATTTTACCAAATGGTAAGGTAAATCCTCACTCACTATAATTTTCTTAAATACTTTTGGAAATTCTTACTTTACAAACTTAAAAATCATTTTTCCGGGCTCTAAAAAAATTAAGATTATGACTAGAATCATATTATATTTCTATATCAACTTTTTAAAGAAAGACATTATTAGGATATTAAAATCTTCTCACCCAGGGATCTTATTTATTTTTAGCAACAGAGACATCAGTGGTTTAATGGAAGGGGGATCTTACACACCTGAAACAAAGTCCTGGAGTGATACCCTACCATGTGTGACGGATGGCAGGCAGGACACGCAGCAGGCTTCCCTCTTGGGTGGAAGGGGAGAGTGCCAGTTACACAGTGATGTCAGGCTGGCTCATCAGTTACCAGGGAAAGCCACAGAGGGGGAATGCCCTTCACTGCCCCAGTGATCAGCACAGACAATAGCTGGGGCCAGGGGCAAGTGTGTGGGAAGGTCAGGCTTGTATGCAGGGTGCAGGGGAAGCAGGCACTCACAGGATGTACAGACAGCAAGAGTGGTCTGACTACTCACTTCACTCCTCCATACCCTGCAGGACCTTACAATCTTAGTTGGCCCCTCTTCTGTGATATCCCTGGCATCGCTGCAACCAGATAACACAAATACAATGCAGAGAGCCACACAGGCTTTTCTACTTCTAGGGCCCCATAGTGTGTCCTTTAGCAATTTTATATTTTTCTTCATGTGGTCTGTGTTTGGTATTTTAAAATTTCCTGTCATTATGAAGAGATCATTCTACCCAATTTCCATTTCCAAATGGTAGTCATTGCTAATAGAGAAACCCTAATGTATCTTAACTCCAGCCACCCTACTGAGTTCTCTCATTAGCTGAAAAACTTTTTGGCTCTTCACCATGGTTTTTCTAGGTAGACAACAATGTAGTTTACAAATGACAATTATTTGCTCTCTTCCCTTCTAGTTGGAAAATAGTGCAGTAGTTAAACAATTTGTTTTCTTTCTACCTGAATTAGTGGAACCTCCAAACAAAGTTAAGTAATAGTGATGAGAGCAAGCGGCAAACCATGTTAATGACTGCAAAGGTAATAATCTAATTATTTCTCTATTTTCTCAATCTAATATAATGTTGGCTTCTGTTTCTGGTACATGATTGTTTTTAAAAAAAACTTTCACTCTATTTTTATTTTACTTGGAATTTTTATCCATCTTTTCCTTGCAAAGGAGGTAACACATTTTTTTCTCATGGCCTCAGGCCTTCTTGGAATTCACTTTCATGTTCGTTAGCTGACCATTCTAGTCTTACGTGCTGAGTCACTCAAGCAGAGTTATGAGGGAGAGAATTACTATGGACAATTATTTTCATTATTCCCATTACCTAATTATTAGTGTTTGTAAGAGTTGCATACTACTAATGTAATAATTTAATAACTACCCAAATGGTGGACACTGCAATCGTCTCTCTCTCTCTGTCTTACAGTGTTGTGATGAATAGCATAAAATCCATACTTATATTCTTGCTGCTTTAACTCGACATTCCTGGAGGACATATTCTGAGAGTCTTACAGAATTACTATGTCAGAGGGTACAAACATTTTAACTTTGACAGGTAGTGCTACAGAGTCCTTCAGGACTGTACCAGTTTATTCTTACAACAGGCAGACAACGATGCTTCATATTACAATCTCTCAAAATCTCACCAGTATTACATGACACTAAACTTTAAAGCTTTTGCCAGCCTGATAGGCAGAAAATTAACCAACCAAACAAGAAACCACCACCACAAACAAAAAACAACATTATTGTATGTTACTTTTCCCTGATAACTAGTGACGTTTAAGTATATTTTAACAATGATTTATTAACCACTTGTACTTTTGTGATGGGACTACTCATACCTTCTGATTATTTTCCTCTTTGGTTGTCTTGTTTTCAATTGATTTGTAGGTGCTCCCTGTATATTAGGGATAGTAACTCCTCATATGTACTGCAAATACTTCCATTTTTGCTTTGTGTACAATATCTCTTTAGCCCTAAGCTTAATATATTTCCAGAATAAATGAATGTTTGCTGTATTTGTAAAATATGGACTAAAAATTCCTTAGAATATTAACTAGCAAAAGAACACTATATTCCAGAACAAAATTAAAATGAATACATCTGCACATATCTGGACAAAATGGCCAAGAAAGAACTCAGGTTAACCTGTTCTAGAGTAAGCTGTCTGGAATATACTTATTTATATTTATACATTAATACAGACATTTTCATATCAACATCTCATTTCTTAAGAACCTCTAAAAGCAAACACATTAACAGATATAGAAAAACATGTATACAGTATTCCATAAATTCACATTCTAAAAACGTAAATTCATATAAACCAGAGTAAAATTTCTCATAGTTTTTCTATCAACAAACAAAATCTGCCTGGTATTTTAAAATAATTTCATGAAAACACCAACTGTTACAAATACTAAATCTGTATTAATTGTATCATATAATTTAAAGTATCTTTGGAAATTCATTATATATTCTTGATTCCATACCACTTATATGGTGATAAATACCTTCTCCCAATATGTAACTTATCTTTTCACCTTTTTATTTTCTTCTTTTGGCCGTGCCATTTTGGCTTGCGGGATCTTAGTTCTCTGACCACAGACTGAACTCAGGGCCTGGCAGTAACAGCACTGAGTCCAAACAAATGGACAGACAGGGAATTCCCAAACATGCTTTTTCCCCTTTTCATTTTCTTTAAGGTACCTAATATAAGATAAATTCTTAATTTTAAAATAGTAGAATTTTACCAGTCTTTATAATTAGTCTAATGTCTTAAGAAATCCTTTCTTATGCCAATATTCTTTCTTTACATAGTTGAGGGTAGAAACATGAGAATGTTCTCCATTCAATTTGTTTCTCTTCCCAAGGTTCTTTTTATATGTTTCTCTCCTCGAATGAGACTTTCCTTTTTTCATTACACAAACACAGAAGTAAAAATCTCAAAGGATAACTGAAGTTAGCTAGCAACTAATAAGATGACCAGAATTGAATTCTTCTTCCCTCTTATAATTCCAAGGCATAGCAGAACAGTATCCGAGAATTGAAATATGAAGGCAGAATTATGTGAATACTGGTTATGCTTCCCAGCAGCCATAGTAAACTATTCTTATTTTGAACTAGTGCCAAAGTAAAGATAGACTTTAAAAAATCTTTAAGAATAAAACTTGACCAAAGTTAACAGAGCTGTAATTCATTAGATTCTTCATAGAAATCTAGCTACTACTGTTTCATAGTTTAATAATAAATATGTTACCTGTGCTCGTTTTTCCATATCCTGGCAACTACCTAGTTGTTCTTCCATTGCAACTCTGATTTGCCTTGCCTCGTATTCCAACTGCCTTCTGGTCATATCTGTTTGTAAGGAAAACTAAAACCACAAGTAAAATGGAAATGTTAATATCTTGTGTTTATCAGTAAAAATAAAAAAGCATATAAGTATCCATAAAGAAAATGAATAAACAAATACATAAGTTATCATAAGAAAGTTATTTTTTACTCTAAGAAGTCCTAAAACTTGATGATCACTGCTAGGCTCAGCCTGGCTTTCTGATGTGAAGTGAAGAGTTGAAACACTTTTACTGCCCCACAGTCACAAATAGTTTTAATTAAATTGTACTAGCTCTTTAAAATATATATATTTATCTAGTTAAGGTAAGCCTATTTTCAGTTACCTTACAATTCTTCTGCCCTGAAGAAGCACTACTTTGAACTGTTAAAAATTAGAATATTAATGTGGACAAAATAGAAAAATCAAGGATCAGGTCCATCATCCTTAAGTTTATACCTCACTTCAGGATTCTTATGTACATGGAGACTAAATAGAGAGAACTTTCCCACATGTAAAATAAAGAAGACAGAATAAAGAAAAGCTTTTATATAAAAATAAGTTGCAAGATAACACAAACTTTTTGGTAAAAATATAAATATGAACCAAAGTTGAAACAAACCAAAAAAAGTACTTCTTCATGGAGTGGGTGTTAGTGCATTCAAAACTTTATTAGCCCTCTTAACTACAATTCCAGATGTTGTGGTAACTGCTAGGTATAAAAAATGAAAAAAGGAGAAGGCAAAGAAACTTACAAAGACATGCTCCAAGGCTAAAAGAACAGCTGGACAAAATAATGAGTGACAGTTATAACAGACCACGAAGGGAATAAGGAAGTGCTGTAGATTCTTCATGCTCTGTAAGTCCAATAAAAAGCTGCATGTGGGCAATTCCCTGGAGGTCCAGGGGTTAGGACTCCACACACTCACTGTCAAGGGTGAAGGTCTGATCCCTGATCAGAAATGTCTGACTCAGAATAGCATTCTGTAGGCCTAAGAATCCCAAAATGTGTTGTCAGGTTAAGTTAGAGAAGCTTTCACCCTTTCCCCTTGCAATATACAGACGACATATGCAGGATGCGTTCCTATAGGCATATCCACATTATGTGTTGCAACACAGTTGAAATAGTCTCCATGCTGTGAGTCATGTTATAACTACACTTATTTGTCCTCCACTTCCAAAAATCCCTTGCGCAAAAGGTTGAAGATGACACATTATATTACAATAACGTGGTTTATATTTGATGTTTTAAGCAATGCCTGGTAACCTGATAAGTATTTCTATATGAAAGCATTCTTAACCTGCCTTCCCAATATAAAATAAAAATTTTGTGAATTTAAAAATATTTATGAAATATAAGCAATTTACATTTGCTAATGTTGCCTAATGGTCTATAATGTCTTACATATCCTCTTAAATAAATGTGACTGACTATATGGTAAATTAATATGGGAATGAGCTGACAACTGATCTTTGTTTCAGGTATTAACCAATTGCTCTTGAACTGTTTCATACACAACTGCATGCAGACAGCTAGACTCTAAATACTGTACATTTTAATTACCAAAGTGAATGTTAAGCAAAACAGTGCTTTAATATTAAGAGCAACGATCCCTCCAAACCCTACTGAGTTCCTAATCCTCATACGTCCACACTCTCTATGAACTGTTCTTTCACTTGTGGTGTCTCCTTAGCTCCCAAAATGATGTTAACGACATTGTCAGGAAGGGAGATTCTTTCCCTCTCACAACCTGGATAAGTTTGTGCTCAGGAGGCTGACCACTGAAGTTTCTAGTTCTAGCTCCCGCCAGACAATGCCCACCCACGCAGGAATGTGATTAACTGCGTGTTCTGGAAAAGGTTTTTCCTTCATTGTTACTTTTTCTTTTATAATGTCCTCTCAAAACTATTAGAAAATGAAAAATCTAAGCTAAGAGTGGAAGATTAATTTTAACTGGCCTATTTCTAAAAAATTGTTTTAAAATTTATGGGTAACAGTTAAAATAAAGTCTTATTTAAAATTATTAATGTATTTCAGAAATGTTCTTATACGTGTCACCCCATGAATAGAACAGTTGACTTGGAGAGCTTGGGTGGGGAGGGAGAGGCTGACGGAATTAAGTTATTTTTTACATAGTTATATTAGCAAAACAAACAACTTTTAGTGCTTGCAAAAAGCTCTAACATCTGTGCCAACAGCTACTGTCATTTACAATAACTAGAATAGGACTCAGGTTATCTCAAAGATACCTTCACTGCAAAAACCATCTGGCACAAGTCCTGTAATATAGTTCAAAAAACAGACAGACGGTAATAAACATTTCTACAGAGTATCTTTGGTAATTCAACACGTCAAATAATAAAACACCTAGTTGAATCCTGAATCTTTTAGTTTTATCATCTCTACATACAAAATTCATTGACTATATATTTATGTTGAAGTTGGATAAAACATATTACAGTTTACAAATAACTATATAGTTATAAACTTATATACACTTTCAGATATAAAAATAAGTTATTTTGTCAAGTTACTTACATTTTCAGTTAAAGGAAGGCTATCTGTTCTTTTAGTGAGATTCTGAAGTTGAGCATAATACCAGTCTTTTTCCTTTTCTTCTTTGTCAAGGTCAGCAAGAAGCAATGATCTGTTTTTCAAAAAAAAGTTAAGTTTACACAATGCTAATATGGAGCACATAACAGCAACTCTCATAAGCTATAACTGTAATGTTTTCTATTTAAAGTAATATAATAAATAAGTGAGAATTTTACTAATTTTAGATTTCTGAAGGTGGGACTTAGATTACAGTCATTAAAATTTGAATATTAAAAGTTTTAAACTTTTTCAGCTAAATAAGATGGCAACCATTCTTACTAGAATATTTACATTTCAACCAAATGCTTTCTTCACATTTAGAGTCTGCGAATTTGATGTTGGTATACAGTTAAAAGTATAGATTTAATAAAACTCAAATATAAGAATAAAAAGTATAATAGAGGAGCAAAGAAAAGCAGTAATTATGCAAAAAATAAATTTAGAGTATAGGGAACTATTGCACGTAGCTTTCAGCTTCTTATTAGTCAAAATAAGAAATATATTATCACTGTGTGGTAACAGGAGGTTGTTCTGAGGGAGAGAGACATTTTCTTAGGCTTGAAATCTGAAGATGAACTTGTTACATAATTTCTGACAACCCAATCGATGATGTCCTCAATAACAACCTATATCAATATTCTATATCAATACTCCGTATCTGATCAATATAAACATAAATGCAAAATAAAGGGTTAAGAGGAAAAAATCAGTAGGTACAAGAAGTATATATGATCTATGTCCTTTTTTGTGACTCCTTCCCTAAGCGACCACTATTATTCTCTTATATTTATTTCCAGAGACATTCTATAAAAATGAAAGAATATATGTGTACATATGTACATGTACATTTTAAAACATAAATAATAGCATATTATTATCTGTGCTGTCTTATAACTTTTTACCACTTAAAAGTCTATCTTGGAGATCATTCTTGTACCAGAATATAAAAAGGTCCTATGTGGTTTTTTGCTAGCTGCAAAGATATTTATGAATCCATAAAAGAATAAATAATAACTGGTTCTATGTTAGAGGGCATTTAGGGTCTTTCTAATCTTTTGCTATTATAAACAGTGCTTCATTGAATATACTTATATATAACTTCATTGTACAAATATGCAAGCATGTGTAGATGACAAATTCCTAGGATATGTAAACTTTTAACTTACTGTCCTTACTAGATATTGTACCAATTTATGCTTCTGCCACCTTTGACAATATAAATGCTTCATCAAACCTTTTAGATTCTTTTACATTTCTAGGGTTTAAAAAATGGTATATCATTATGGACTTCCTTGTTTTCAGCCACACTGCACAGCTTGTGGGATCTTAGTTTCCAGACCATGGATGGAACCCCAGCTCATGGCATTAGAAGTGCGGAGTCCTAACCACTGGACCAAAAGGGAATTCCCTATCACTATGGGTTTGTTTGTTGTTGTTGTTTTTTTTTTCACTATGGTTTTAATTTGATTTCTTTTAGTATAGGTAAGTGTAAGCATTTTTCCAAGTTTAAAACCCATTTTTATTTCCTTTTCTGTGACTTTTTCTTATTTATAGGACCTCTTCTGTATTAAGAATGATAGTACTCTGTCAGCTATAAATATATTTTCTCAGTGAATCACTTGAATATGAGGATATTTTTTATTACAGCTTCTGGGCTTCACTCTTACCGAGTCATTCCCCACTCTGACTCTGTTATTAATACTTTAAAATTCTATTTGATTGTATTTTCTTGATGAATAAGTATGCATGTATGTGGAAGGTTCTACTCTTGCTAAACTTTCCATTCTTTACTGAGAAGCAACTTAAAAAATAAGAATAAGCCTTCACTTTTTGCTGCGGCAACCTCAGTAGTGGGGGAATTCATGGGAAGAAGCCAGCTCCTGGTTACGATGTGCCAACCTGGGGCAGAGGTGCTGACCAATGAGAAGCTGCCCTCTCCCTTCCATTTTTGACAACAGGAGCAGGAGAAAGCAGTGCAGAAATCCTGAACCCCTTCCACAGGCTGGGTATTACCACTAGCAAAAACATGAGATCTGATCCTATTTTTTTAATGATCCCTGGTGAGCACCTGCAGGACCCACCAGGACCAAGGCAAGGGAACAAGGGACAGAGGGAGATGCTATTTCTTCTGATTAATCTTCAATAAATTGGCCTATTTAATCAATTAATCAAGATCTGGTGCTAAAAGTGCTCAAATGAATAAGCTAATTTTAGTGATGGTACTGGAGTGAGAAAAACGTTAAGGAGAATAGGGCCAAGTTGTTGCTATCAAGTTTTAAGACTGAACTCTGGCAAAATACTCTTGGGAAGCCAAAGTCAAGAGCCAACATGGTAACAAGTGGCTAACTGATAGGAACTGATCTTATAACTCAAATCACTGTATTTAAGGCTCAAAACTGAAACAAGGCACAGACTCAGAAGCTGGTGGGTCTTTGTTGTTTAGCATATTGAAGGTGTATTTAGTGACTGTCAACAGTCTTCTTTAAAATGTAAATGTTAGCTAGGAAGTTAGACAGAAACAAGGGGAGGCCTGGCTGAAAGGGATGCAAACTGATCTCTGACCTCCATCCCAGACACACCCATGAGAGCTCACAGATGCTACAAAATAACCACAGAGACTTTTCAACACATGGGCCCTGGGCACACAGTGGACAGAAAACCACCATAGGGACTTCTCCAAGTAACTTTAGGCAGTTAGGGGACCATTAAGGGCTCATGAATATTCTACATCTAATTATAAGATGGCATTAGGCGAAGACACATGGGAAGGCATAAACAACACAGCCTGCTGTTATATAACTTGAAACTGTCAATTGGCCTTGAATGTTTGACCATTTGCATTCCTCTCATTGATTGGTGGCGGGTACAAGCCCTACTCTGCACCAGGCATGTCCAAAAGGAGGAGACTGGACACATAAAAGAGGACCAAGGGAAGATGAGGAGGGCTCCTTTGGGAGTATCTTACTAATAAAAGGTCTGTCCGCTTGAGCTGAACTGAGCTGTAACTTGCCTGATGTTCTATACCTTTTGGTCCATTGCTCCAAATTTTTGCTGCAATGAGACAAGAACCAAGGAAGATAAATACACTGATCTGACATAAATTTCATGTCTTCTTAGTCCTCTAGCTAACTCAGGATCATCTAGAAGAACATGGCACATGTATCAGGCATTTAAATATTTGTTAAAAAGTATTACTGGCTAATGTGACAATAACTATTTGGGTGTATCAGACAAAAGTACTAAGGAGTTTTTAAAAAATATCTAATTTCATCCTCACAACATCTTTTAACTGGAAAACTGAGGTTCAAAAAGGTCATGGAGCTTCCCTGGCTGCAGAGCGGTTAAGAATCCTCCTGCCAGCGCAGGGACTCAGGTCTGACCCCTGGTCCTGGAAGATCCCACATGCCCAGAGGGTAACTAAGCCCACGCGTCACAACCACTGAAGCCTGTGCTCCCTAGAGCCCATGTGGCAGAACAAGACCCCATTCTCTGCAACTAGAGAAAGCACCTGTGCAGCAAGGAATACCCAACACAGTCAAAAACAAAAATAAATTAAGAAAAAAAAAAGGGTATGCATCTGGGCTTGAGTTCTGGCTTGAGTGTTTTCTAACACTTACGTCACTTAAACTTACTGTATCTATAGGTAATACAGAGAACAAGGAAAAAAAGATACAGAGATAGTTCTCTGACTTAAGGGATGTCTAGAAAGAAAGAACAGAAAAACAGAGGGGGTAAAATCATCAAAGAAATAACAGAATTTTCAAAAGTTGAAGAAAATAAATTTCCAGATCAAAAGGGCACAGTGAGTAGTATCCAGTATGATGAATCAAGAAAACACATATCAAGGTACTCTAAAAACTTCAGAAAAATGACTTCCTGCAAAGGAACGTGAATTAAGACTGATATGCAATTTCTCATCAGTGACACTGATTATAAAGAAGGAAAATGAGTTTGAGCCTAGACCTAGCCAAACTATCATTCAAGTACAAGAGCAAAACACAGATTTTGTCCCATAAACAAGGGCTAAATCTACCTTCAAACAACGGTGGGAGCCAGGAGGACACAGGGTATTGACAACTACATACACACACACTCTTTGTGAATAAAATTAGGCCTTTATCACATAAAGCAAAGTAAGTTCTTAGGAAAACTGGCATGCTCACATGCCTCTTGACAGAGTTCAAAGGGGACAAAGCGATGGAAGAATGTACACTCCAATTAGCTTCTGGTTTTTCAGGACACTGTTTCCTAGACTCTCAGAAAGAGTCCTGGTTCAAGATATGAAACAGAGATTCACTGAAACTCAAGAGATTAAAGAAAGCTTAACACTATTTCTGGCCCATGATTATTGTTATTTTTAGAGATGTACACATCTAAAACCAGAGAGAAAGTAGTAAAAGGTCTTTTGCCTCTCAATGAGATATGCTGGGTATTTTCCATATGTTAATATCCATTGTTCATAACTCCACAAGGTAGAACCATATTCCTATTTTACAGAAGGAAATGACACAAAAATTTAAAGACTTGACCAAGATCCCAGAGAATTTATACATTTGGACATTTATGCAAATTAACATTTATACATTTGAGTATTTCTTGAAAGTCTAATAGAACTTTTAGGAATATCAATATAATATGGTATTAATCATGCAAAAGGAATTTATAATCTCATAGGACGTACAAAAATACTTGACCAAGTGCTTGGTAACTATATATTCTGATACTTGTAGTGTGATGATTTTAACTTCAAGAAGAAAAGAATTAACACACTAGCTCTTAGAAAGGAGAACTGATTCTCTATCAGGCAACATTTTTTTAAGAAACCAAAACTGATAAATTGCTTCATTTGTGACTCCTTGAAATAGGTCTTTAATAATGGAAACCAGTCACCTTATACTAAATCTGGTAGTCATTTAATTCATTTGAAAAGATAACCAAAAAGTCAATCAAAACGCATTACATATTTTAGCCACTGTGATTATGCATACTATTCGTACATTATTCACTGTACAGAGCATCTGAGCACTGGAGTCCCAAGAAGCTGCCTCCTTCACGTTTTCAGGTGTAAGGTAAGGACGCCCAGTAATTCATCACTCTGAGACAATGAATGGAAAATGCTCTCTAAGTGCTGCTTGTGATCCTCCAACACACGCTTCATAACTCCTATTCTGTATTGCCACAAAACGACAAAATCTAGCAAAAATTGGAGCATAAAAGTTTACTACTTAATGAAGAAATGTTACCTCTCTTTTTCAAGTTCTTCTAAATAACCGGTATTTTCTCTGCTTCCATTTACAAACCCTCTTCATGGAAATGAACCCATAGGAACGGGACTGCACTCTCCTGAGCGACTAGATACAGATCCTTCTCGGCTTCCGTAAGAATGGAGGGACATTTTTGGACCGTAGTTTCACTCCAGGGAAATTACTGCTATCTAAGTTAAGTTCTAAATAAAATACAGACAAGTTTTTAATAAAACAACTGCTTTAAGTGATCTAAAATATTGCTAATGTATTATATTATCTTTTAATAATGAAACCTTAGGTTCACATTTAGCCCTCAAATTTTAAACCATTTTATAATTGAAATACATTATATATATATCACATAAAGTATGCAGGAGTACTAAATTATTGCAGTTATTGAGCAGCAGATCTATACAGGGACAGAAGAAATCCTTATCTCAAATGCTGATGACCAGAAAAATTCACTGACTACTGGTTCTAAAACAGAAACGTCCTGAAAAAAAAAAAAAAAAAAAAAAAACACCAGGTCAAAGCACTTATAAAAGGGTACATTTGTGGTGGTGACCATCTTGCAATATACACAAATATTGGGTCATTAAAAAATAAAAAGTGTTCACCTTTTGGTTTAGAGGCCTGCAACTATAGATTTCTATCAGAGAAAGCCACAAATGTATATGAGTGAATGAACAATTATTTATGAACAGAATAGCTAAACTTTCCCTCCAAGATAGCTTGAGTCAGTCTGGTGGGGAAAAAGTATGTTAAAGAAAAATTAGACAGAATGTGCTTTCTTAGATTCCTACTAAGTAATAATATATTTGGGGATCCAAAAGTAATTTCTCTGCCCATCTTCAATTACAATTAAAACTTACTGATTTGACATTTGAATTTTTAAGTGATAAAACAAGAAAGACATTCTTTTAAAATTCTATTTAAAATGGCTTAAAATCAGTGTTGTGTGTATATAAGTGCAAAGATAAAGCACTTCTATTCTGAATGGAACAAAGAAGGGCACTGACTCCTTCAAATGAAGCAATGGGTCCAGTCTATAGCATAAAGCTTAATAAAGGCCTACTTAATGACTGGCAAAAGAGCAATGCGTTTTAGAAAGAGCTGAAAATTGTCAAGAAAGGTATCTAAAATAGTTTATTTAAAGGCAGTTAAATGTTATAACTGAAAAAATGACAAGCAAATAGACTTTTTACGTATTTGTACTTTAAAAATTACATCCTAATGCATGAGGCTAAGAAAATCCAACACCAACATTCTAATCAAGAGAAGCTGTATTTGGACACACACACCTAAAGCTGACAACTGGAGCTTAAAAAAATTACTTTAAAACACTTTTTAAAAATTTACCTTTAAGACGCTGTAATAAATCAATCTGTCCAGAAGAAGCCATAGCTTCATCTTCAATACTTCCTTGTAGTTGTTTAAGTACTTCCTGTAAAAAAGAACACAGTATCTCAATATGACGAAATTCTAAATGACTTTTTGAAGATATGATTTTAACTTTCTTGGCATTTAGGTCTGCTGGGGGAAAAAAGTTATTTCAGATCTATCTGAAAACATATAAAATGCAAAGTACTTTACATATATTACCTATTACTAATTATAAATAATAAATTACAGCCCAACAACAACAGTGATACTTTGTGGTGATGGTGATTACAAATAGTCTCCATACAGTATACACGGAATAGTTAAGATATTTGTAACTTCTGAAATAACATAACAAGGTGGATTACTCTCATTTTTCAGACAGACCAACTGAGACTCAAAAGATTTGCTGAAGACAGAAAAACTAAGCTTGTACCAACATGGCCATGAAAGACAGCAAATTAACACATTTAACACCCCAATAAATACCAAGCAGTTATATACTAAATTTATATACATTCTACTACATTGATTTATACTCAGCAGTTAAGTGACTGTATGCTGTCTCCTGACTTTTGGTCCATTGCTTCCTTTCCCATCTAAAGCCTTCTCTCAACAAATTTTTGTCAGAGGAGGTCAAAAACTTTCACTTTCTACTAGTTTTTCTGTATATTCCTTAACAATAATTTATACATATTTTTACATTTTACATATTCTGAGGCATCCCACTCTAGTTCACAGCAAAATCTTTGCTGGCCAAGTAGGATTCCAAATGCAAAACAATGTATTTGAACAGTTACAATCCTATAGCTATGGGCAGTGTTCCTCTATGTGAAAAAGGATCCATAAATAGATTGAAAAGAAAATCTGTCAAAAAGAGTAAATATAGTAAAGACTATGTCAGTGGTTTACCTTGATAGTGACATTAGAAGCATTAAGAAAAGAATTCCTATGTTAACAATAAGAAATAGCCTGTGACCTTAATGATCTGACCTTCAAATAAAGACCATGTTGGAAGTTAAAAGGCTTAGACAAGTAGATGTGGGAACGTGGAGGTGACTGTTATTTATAGTCAGAAATTGTGTCAGTGTATCACAACTGTGGGATAGGAAATAAATTTGCACAGGGATGTCTTTCTTGAATGAATGTAGATTACTATAAACATCAGGACACAATTCTCTTCCACAAAGTTTGAGAATTACCACTGAAAACTACCTGCAGTTTTCAGGATCCTGGGTCTCCTTCCATCCACTGCAGCTTGTAATTCAAAGATCTTTTAATCTTATCCTATTTCTTACAATTCGCAGGCTCACAATTCAACAGCTACCTTTCTCAAGGAACTATCAGTGGTATGCATTCTAGGCTTAATATCTCTTATTAGCCATCTCTTCTCTATTTTTATGTCATTATCCTGACTATTGACCCCACCAAAACTACTAAAATAATCTCCTAAATGGTCCTACCTTGCATAGAACTAACAGATTAATAAGACTTTTAAAGCACAGCTCTGATCAGGTCTTTCTTTATAGATGATCCTTCTCTACAGCCTATCATCAAGGTGTTAACAGTGAGTATTCTATAGAAGTTGGGATTACAAGCAATTTTTGTTTTTGGTTTCCTCATTTTAAAACAACAGATATTATCAAAACAAATACTGTTTTCAGAAAAAGTACAAGCATTTAAGAATTCAAAAGCAACAATTAAAAGAAATCCCTGTATATGTCATAGGACATATACTTAATTTTTGAAAATTATATGTCATAGTATATATGTCATAGGACATATACTTAATTTTTGAAAATTAATGGCACATTATTGGTTTTTAAAAAACATATTAAAAAGAAGGAAAAATTAAAATAACACCAACAACAGAAATGAAAAGGCGATGTACAACAATAAAGGATTAAATAAATTTATGGCATTAGCCGAACAACGGCATATTATACATCTGTGAAAATACTATAAAATACTTAATGACATGAAATGATAGCTATATTAAATTAAAAAGCATGCTGCAAAATATGATCCCATTGAATGCATGCTTGCATAAAATGCAGAGAGAAAAATATACACATTATCAAAGGTTACCAACATTAAAAAAATGTTTTTAAATGGGTGAGCTTGATCTCTTTCTGTCTGTATTTCCTAAATTTTAAAGATAGTGAATATACATAACTTGTAAGTTTTAAGTTTCTGTGCATATGGCTAGAAGTCTATTGATAAAAGCAATAACCATAAAGTAAATAAAATTATGGAAATTTATAAAGTTTAGAAAATTAAAATTTCAAAGCATCTATCTTGGAAAAGCTACTTATTCCAATGTGTTCTCTTAAATTATTCTTGTAAATTCTGAGTTATGAATCTCAAAAATACGCAGTTAATTTATAGATCCAGTTACTTTGTCTCAAGATGACACCACCCAGCATGACTACATTACTATTTTCTTGTGAACAGTTTGTGTCTATTCCATAATAAAAATTAAGATCATTTCTTTTCTGTTTTACTGAGACAGAACATACATGTGAAAAGCACGCCAATCTTAAATTTCTTATATAATCCAAGTATCCATGTAATTGCCACCCAGGGAAGACACAAAACATTTCCAGTATCACAGAAGGTTCCCTTTTGCCCCTTATCAATCAGTATTCATTCTCCAGAAGTAATCAGTACTCTGATTTTTGTTATCAGTTAGTTGGCCTCCTTGTGAATTGCATATAAATGAAATTATACAGTATACAGCCTTTTGTGTCTCGTGGTTTTTGCTCATCAAAATCTCTATGACACTCATCCATGCTGTTGTATGTATCAGTTATTTAATACTGTGTAGTTGTCCACTGTATGAATAGATCTCCACTGATACATCCCTTATCCTTTTGATGGGCATTTGGGTTGTTGCCAGTTTGGAGGCTATTGTGAAGAATGCTACTATGTACGTTCTTGCACTTATCTCCAGGTGGACACACGTACTCACTTCTCTTGAATATATATCTGGAGGTTTAAACCCTGAGTCACAGTGATTAAAAGAAACTGCTGAGTGGTTTTTCAAAGTGTTTGTGCCATTTTATACTCCTACCAGCAAGGTTTAAGTTTGAGTCTTCTTAATTATAGGTTCCAATTCTCTGTTGAGATTTTCTGACTCTTTATCCACTTAATCCATCATTTTTATCAAAACATTTAAAATAATTATGTTAAAATCCTTGACTGTTACTTGCTTACAACATGTGGATCATCTTGGGATTTGCTTCTATTAACTATTTGTTCTGTTGGTTATCAGTCATTTTCCTATTTCTTTGTATTTCTTGTAACTTTTAACCGTATGCCAGTCATTATACATACAAGAGCAGGAAAGACTTGAGATTAGAGTTTCCCTTACAGAGTTTGCCCTTTCCACCACTGGGGTCTGATTTCCTTCAACCAATAACTGAAAATGGGTTGCAGATGCAGTTTAAGTGAAATTCATATGAGATTCCCTAATAGCTCAGTTGGTGAAGAATCTGCCTGCAATGTGGGAGACCTGGGTTCGATCCCTGGGTTGGGAAGATCCCCTGGAGAAGGGAAAGGTTACCCACTCCAGTATTCTGGCCTGGAGAATTCCATGGACTGGATAGTCCATGGGGTTGCAAAGGGTTGGACATGACTGAACGACTTTCGCTTTCACATCTGATTTGGTTTGCTGAGTTCTCTGAATGTATCTCTTCTCTTACACTGAGGCTGAGACCTGCTTTAGCAGGACACTGCCTCTTAATGATCTGCTTCCTAGTCCTCCCGGGCATCTTCCCCCCAACAAGACTCAGCTAACACCCCATGCATTTGGAGAGAATGTGAGACACTAGTCATACACTTGGAGCCCTGCTAAATGTCAATGCTTTGCACATGTCCACGTCTTTGCCCAACGGTTTCCTTCCTCCAGTGGAGTCTCAATGCCTGTGCCAATGATTAATTATCGGTGTGTTACAGAATCAGTAAATACCCCTGGGGAAGAAAATTACTGGTGATCCCAGCTCATCTAGAAAGGACTCTTTCCTCTTAGGAATTTTAGTTAGTATAGTTCTTGATGATTTCACAGTTCTCCAATGTCTTTAAAAGAATGGTTTTTGTTTTTATCCAGTGTTTTCTAATTGCTGCGGTAGGGCTGATCAATTGCTTGGGGTTGCATACTGAATACAGCCTAAAAAGAAGTCCTTAATTTCAAAGAGGTTTTAAAAGATGCAGCACAACTACAAAGCAATTCCAAACAAAATATTTCAAAAAATGTTTTGAGAAATGACAGTTTTTAAAATAAATATGTAATTTTAAAGGAGAGAATATTCATTTGTATTTATAAATTCTGGAAGTTTGGTTTTAAAAAATTAATCATATAATCAAACATTATTTTTAAAAAGTTAAGATTTTAGAAACATGAGAGAATTAATTATTACAGACAAATATACTGTGGTCATATAAGTGAATAGAAAATATGAATGAGTAACTGTGTCATTTCAAGGGAGTTTTCAACTTGATCCACTTCTGTTTTCCTCACTATGTCACAGTTACTGATATTTTTTATTACTAGATAAAAGTATACTTGGTAATTAAATCTTCAAAATAAATTATGAACTGTGCCAATTTGAATTTTTACTTCTCATTTTTTTCTTACACTCTGAAAATACAAGATACTCTCCATATACATGGTTTTATAGTTAAAACAATTTATAAATACTTCATTTTGCTAAAATACAAGAGATATAAATGGTTGGTTAATATTTTACCTAGATATATTTTTCTACACCATGCCATCTTTCAATTTAAATGCTTCATACTTCACCATATTTTGGAGAAGAAAATGGCAACCAATCCAGTCCTCCTGCCTGAAGAATTCCATGGACAGAGGAGCGGGACAGGTGCAGTCCATGGAGTCACAGAGAGTCGGATACGACCGTGCAACTAACTTAATTTTTCACCATATTTATCATGCTGCGATGCTCAGCATTTTAAAGTAAATCACATTGACTTCCTGCCCTGGAGTAAGAAGTATACTATATAATTTCCCTTAAGTTTAGCTATAATTGCTGCATTCTTATTCTAAATCCCACAAAATCTGCAGTTTATTTTAATCACAGAAGCATCAAGTATATCCATAAATGTAGAGAATAATGTAATGAACTCCTATGTATCCTCATGTTAGTTCAAACATTATCAACTCATGGGCTTCTTTCATCTATGCTTATAACCACTTCGTCCATTCCCCCTCAACCCAAATTTATTTGAAAAACAAATCTCAGTCATCATACTGTTTCTTCTCTAAAAAAATTCTACATGTATATTTAAAAACGGATTCTTCCTAAACACAACCACAATGCCATCATTAGAACTACAAAATAAACATTTTCTTAATATTCTCAAATACAGTCAATGCTCACATTTCCTTAACTGCTGTACACATATTTCCCTGACTGTCACACACACACAGAATATTTTTATACTATCAATGACATGTAATCAATAACAAAGCAGTATTCTCTTTTGCCACTAGATGGCACTACTGTATAAATTTCAGAAATCCTGAAATAATGTAGTTGAAAGAGACACACCTTGCCATCCACAGGGTGGACACATTACACAGGAACGATCAGCAAACATAATACAAGATCATATGATGTATTACAAAGTCTAAAAAGTTATTTTTTTGAAAAATAACCATTGTTTCGGATTAACTTTAATCCAATGTAGTAAGTTCCAATGTTTCCAAGTGTCTTCATTCACACATCAGTATTTTAAGACAAAATAAACAGAGCATGGTTTTCTGTTAGTACTATAAAGCTGCTGCTGCTTCTTTTTTTTCAAAAAGTTTCTTGAAAGGAGATACATAAATAACTTCAGTATAAGGGCATAACTGCTATGATACCATACACTAAATCCTGAAGAAATATGTGGATGGCTTTGCAAGGATGTCTGTAAAAACACTCACTGAGCAGTAATCAATTCATGGTTGAATTCAGACATATCTTAAATACTAATATTCATGATGTATATTCATGACCTCATTCCTAAGAGGCCAACCTGGTATTCCATTGCAGAAACTTAAGGATCTGCCTTATAGTGTTACTCTGAGAGACATTCCACATTTCAGCATTTCCATCCATGGAGATAGATCTAAAGGTATGTTAAAATGTTTCACCAAAATGAAGTTTCAATTTGCTCGAGTAGTTTATAAAAATAAAAAACTTGAAAAAGGGACTCAGAATTCTGCACAAGAGACATTCAGATAGGTGTGCTAGGAAGAATTCTCTACAAAATATACTTCTGAAGCAGATAAACCATTAGTCTTGCTGGGGAATTTAAATTTTGTATCTTTAAACTTTTAAAACCACGTGTCATGAACAATAATTTTAGATACATTATGCTGATCAGTGTTAAAATATCAAGCTACGCTTTTTTAACCTAGTAGGTAATTGATTCACAGCTGTTTTCATGGTTTGCAGTGAGAAAAAAAAATGCTTCTTTATAGTCTATAGAAAAAAATATTTCTTTATGAAGGATCTGAGATCGGTATCTTGGAGATCTGTCATTGCTACTGCCACAGAAATAGGCAACACAGTAGAAAAGATTTATGCATAGAAGAGAAAGAGAGAGAGAAAAAGAAAGAAAGGTTCAAATGAGTAAAAGGCTAAACTGCTTTGATAGTGAATAAAAAGGCAAAAGAGGAGCAGCTCAATAGTTCAGTAATACACAGAAGCTTGAAGAATAAGAGAGACCTCAAAATGCATGGAAAAAGAAATAGAAGAGAATAATAAATGAATAAGGAATAAGAGTAGTAAGCAGACAGGAAGAAGAGGGTCAGAAACCCAGATGGTAAAATGGCCAAGGCGCAGAAAAAACACGTAGCAAGAAGGATTTTTTTAAAAGAGAAGGAGGTAACAGTTTTGTTGATGACCTCCAGTTCTATTAAATTCAGTGAGAGGAAAATCTGCCTAACTGGAAATTAAAACAGTTAAAGTTTTGACTGCAATTATTTTGATTTAAGAACATATTTTCCCAGTGAACACTGAATATTTTATAACTTTTCATGGAGGTTATCACAGCTTTGCAATGCTATACAGCAAACCAATTTCAGGGCTTGAGTGTCGTGGACATCTTCTGTTAGTGCAATGACTACTTTTTCAAATAAAGCAATTTAATTCCAGAAGGGCACCCGACAGTCTGTAGCTCAGCTTATGGCAAAACCAGAAATAGAATCAGGTACTAATCTTCACTTCGGGACTCTTCTCATTAGGTCACCCCAAATTTCTTGACGATCTATCACTGCAGCACTTAAGTGATGACAAGATCTGAGGGGGTTGGGGATGATGACTATGCTTTGTTTTAATCCTTAAGATAAATTTGGCAGCTGTGAGGCTAGTTTCTGTGAATTACATAGAATGCTCAGCCTCACTATAGTGATGGTAAAGTTGGTCTCTCATTTTTAAGCTTAAAAATAACTAAGGACTAACTACTTAGTCAACTGTGGTTTTATAATCATTTTCTTTATATGATTTGCTGGATGAATTAAAAACATCTGGACTGAAAATATCAATGTTAACTTTTGCAAGAAAGAGTTTACAGATTACTGCTTAACTTAAAAAATACACTTCTAAGTAAGTGAAGTGTCTAACCCAAAGTTTACAGGAAGAAACATGGAATAAAAATGGATAAACTACAATTTAAAGTCACAGTCTTGATACCTTCATATTAGATGCCTCAGTTTCCAGTTTTGTAAGATGATTGAAATTATCTTCTAGCTCTTGTCAAAGATTTGAGTTCTCCATCTTCAGGGCCTCAACTTGCTTTAACAACTGATCATAGGAAGCTGCAGCCATCCTTGGCTACCCCTGGACCTATAAGGTTAAAAAGGATTTTGAAATTCACTACTGAAAAAATAGAGTGGCTGCTTGTTACAAAGAAAGGGATAAAGAAATAAAACCTCAGAGACATTTAACAAGAACTGTGTTAATGTAGCAGTTTCAGTACCAAAACAACACTGTGTGAGTGGCAGGGCCTTTCTGAGAAGCCGAAATACCGGGGTTTAATGAAAGACAAATAAGAGTTAACATAGAAGAGAACGTCAGTAGTGTTTGAAAAACACCTGCCTTTTCACAGGTGGGTAAGATTTCTATCAGGTTAGAATTTTTTTGAGGTTTCAGAGATATTTTAAATGGTCTTACAGACAAGATTTGGGAAATGCAGTTATTGATAAGAAATATATTTATATTGGTCATATTAATTTATTTCTGGATTTTGCCCAACAGTCACATAATTTTATAGCCCAAATGGATTAATGAGATTAGGTATTGCAGTCTACCACTTTTCATTTGATAAAAGGCTAGTCTTAAACATTATCCATGGGGAAATATGAAGTTCCAAAAAGGCCTCATTAAAAAGGCGGTCATTAAACAAAACAGACACAAGGGAGAGGATTGGATTGAGACTTCAACTCTTTTGGAAAGAAAGATGATAAAAACTGCTAATATAAATTATATTACATTTATCCAAAAGGATGAATACAATAGGCCATGTTATGGCATACGTATCACAGGACCCACTGTGCTCACATTGAGGCTGAAAGACACTTGAAGAAAACAGATGATTTTAGGAGTAGAGACTGTCAAAGAGAAACGAAGCACAGCCTTGCTATTAATTACATTACCATGAAAGAAAAGGGGAGAAAAGAAAGATACAGATGATAGTCAGGTAATAAGAGGTCCTTGGCCTGAAGAATTAGAGAATGTTAGAAATTATGTTCAGACTACCGAAGTTCCAAAGACCCAGATCCTCTTTGTAGTTTAATTTCTATGGAATAAAATTCTACCTATCTCTTAAGAGTTAAAAAGTATAACAGAGTCTGTACTCAAGCAATACTTAATAGATCTGGACATAAAAAAAATGTTTCTGCAGTAAAAATCCACTATACGAAATAAGGCAGACAAATTACAACACTGGCTAGTCATGACAATATTGTAGTTCAGCAACTGGAAGGGATACCCTAACAAGGGAAATCAAGTGACACAGGTCTCCGTCTGTTCTCCAACAGCTAGGGACAATAAATCTGGAAGGAAACAAGAGTCCTGGGTGGTGGGGATCACCCTCAAAAACCTTCATGACTGAAAAGAGTGAGCGCTAGACTAGTATTTGGGGATCCGGGTCTCAGTTTCAGTCTTGGTCGTGCCTTCACCTTTGCCCCTGAATTTTAACTCATTTCACCATTCGTAAAATGGACATTTACTACCTTTTCTAATATAATTTACAGGGATATTGTTAGAATTGAGAAACAAAAGGATGGTCTAAAAATAAAAGTCCTGTGTAAGTTATATCATGAAAATACACTTACTATGTAACTTCCTTAGTAAGACCTAAAGTTAATCTACTGTTAAAAGCCTTAGTCCTCTGACCAATCGACAAGAGGTGAAGAAGTAATTCACTCTTTTGAAAAAGGACTGAGAAGGTACATGAGAAACAAAGGAGAAATTCATAGGTGGGATCACTTATCTGTTTTGTGTGCATGCATGCTCAGTTGGGTTTGACTCTTTGCAACTCCATGGACTGCAGCCGATCAGGCTCCTCTGTCCATGGGATGATCCAGGCAAAAATACTGGTGTGGGTTGTCATTTCCTCCTCCAGGGCATCTTCCTGACCCAGGGATTGAACCCCAGTCTCCTGTGCTGGCAAGCGGTTTCTCTACTACTGAGCCACCTGGGAAGCCCTATCTATTTTATACCATACCACTAAGAAGCAGCTCTACCTACAAAGAGGCAGTACATTAAAAATCATGTGACAAAGGTGGGAATCTGACAGCATTTAGTAACGTAAGACCTAAAATTCCTCACTCCAAATAAAATCCTAACAGGCAATTTTCCACTAAAATAGTATAAATAAGAGAAAAAGTAATAATACAGGGAAAGAGAAAATTACTGGAATTATGTTTAGACACAGAGGCTATAACCACATACAATCACAAAAAGAGCCAGATGGACAAAATGAGCAAGAGACTACTAAAAGTGCTTTTTACTGGAACAAAAAAGAATTCAACCCTTTAGGTGGACAATTAAAACATACCATTATTTTTTTTCTCTCTCCCTCCAGAATCAAAACATTTAAGTCATTTCTGCTTTAGAAAACAGGATGTTCTCATATAATTTTATGAGAAAAATAAGATGTTTCGAGGTAATACTTTGCCTTATGTCCTTTTAATATGTTGCCGCCATACCTAAGTCAAAATTGCTTAATGCAAAATTTAAAAAATCATAAATTTGTTTTAGAAAGCCTTTTAAACAATCACAAGAATTTCATACCAAATATATCGTAAATGCAACTCACCCAGCATCATTTAAAAAAAAAAAAACAAACTCAAATTTATCTGATGAAATGGGAAAAATCTCTGAATCTTTAAAACATGCTTCTCAGTAAGCGAAAGGGTTAGCTGCTCAGTCCTGTCCAACTCTTTGAGCGCCATGGATTGGAGCACGCCAGGCTCCTCTGTCGACGGAATTCTCTAGGCAAGCATACTGGAGAAGGGAGTCAATCTCTTTTTCAATGGATGTTCCTGATCCAGGGACAGAACTCAGGTCTCCAGCATTGGATTCTTTCTGAGTCACCAGGGAGACAGGGTGTGCACTAAAAGGATTCTCACCCCTTAAGAGCAGGGTAGGGGAGA